>NC_071315.1:5045254-5348149 GCF_027563975.2 Plodia interpunctella
TGAAATTAACAAGCTTGTCGCTATCAGCTGAGCGTTCACTCTTCGTTGGCATACTGTTGCTGTTGCTACCTTCTTTTTTATCACTTAGTTTCTTGGGATGTAACAAATTTGATGTAGATTTACTGAGCACACGTTTTGTCTTAACATGGAATTCTGAACACAGCTTTTCAGTGATAAACGAATGTTGTTTGTAGTTTATTTCAAAATCGCTGTCGTTATACAAAGACCCAACACCGAACATATTAATTTCTTCACAACTTTGTATTTGATTGTAGGACTCTGACTTAGCCATAGCTTTTTCTGGGATTAAGTCTGGTTGTATCCTTTGTCTTCTTTCAAGATTGGTTGATGACTTGGTAGCTGATGACTTTTTGAGCATGTTTTCGTCCAAAGACTTTAGCTTTCTGCTAGAACTGGCGTCACTTTCCATAGAACCACAATAGTTTATTTGGTCAACGCTTAGATTCTTACGGCCGTGTTTCATGGCGATGCCGCTGTTCTCATCTGTATTGAAGGAGTTGTCTGGCATGCCAGTTTGAACTGACACAGATTTCGTCAAGATAGGCTTTTTATGGTTAGAGCTACATTGACTAGTCCCCATGTCGGACGAAGACGTCGTGAGACTTTTGTATGAATAGCTCTTTTCTGTTGTACCGTCATTTTTCCTCGTAGCTCCGAATCTATCTTCAATAAGCTTTGCCATGTCTTGGTACCGCTCAATTGAACTATGTTTCTCTCCTAAAGGATCAAATGGGTCCTTAACACTAACCTTCTCACTGTTTTCTATAGCAGTTAACTTTTCATCAGTCAATTTCTCGGTGCTCTTTAACAGTTTAATATTTTTAAACCATTTGCTCTTCTTCTGCCCTGAATCTTCTCTGAACACTTGCATTTTATCGTTCGAGAACTGTTCCTGCTCAATTTTCTCTTCAACCTTCTCGTCTTTTCCTTCATCATCGCTATACACGTCGTAATTCATATGTTCGAGTTCGTTTTTGCTTAAAAATATGATAGAGCCTTCAGTCTCGTCGGGTATATCTTTGAGAACCTTCTCGCTTTTCCCGAAAAGTCTTGAAGTGTCAATCTTAAGTCCTTGCAAGGTGAATTTGCGTTCTTTTTCAAACTTGACTGGTTCGTGGTCTTCCCTGATGAGGTCCTCTGCGGTTTTAGCTTTGCCGACGACGGCGGTGCTGGCGTAGGAGATCTGCCTGATCCAGTTGTCAACGTTGAGTTGACAGAAAGTTAGCGCTTTCTGCAGGCGGGCTGATAGGAACATCCTCTTTTCACTCTCGAAGCCTAGTTGCGTCCGGCGGATTCTCACGTTGCTGTTGAGAGGAAGGAGTTGCAGGGTCTCCTTGGCGTGATAGCGGGGGTCCACCTGCTTGCTGGGGCTGGAGGGCATTGACCCGTACTCCGGTAGGGTGCACATCACTAATACTGGCTCTGTCACCGCCGCCCGCAGCAGAAGATCATCTGAAATTTGGAAAAAATATTTTGTTAGTAAGGAGGTGAGTGACTAAGAAATTTATTACATTCTTTGCTGCGAAGTTCCGTGAAGCTCTGGGACCGCATAATAAAAGAACTTACGTCAACCCTCTTTATGGATGCTATTGTCGTCTATCAGCTGTCAAGGTTGAAGGTTAAAAAAAGTTTTTAAAAGAAAAAAACTATTATTTTATTTGATTGTTTTCAACCTTACCTCCAACATCATGCGCCATCTCGATCGGCACCGTACCGGCCAGCAAACGCACTCTGGTGGGAAGTCGCCATAAACTTAGGAGATGTGGCAATCTATGCGCTCGCGCACCTGCCTCGGGGGGCGGGGGTGCCTCCCCCGCCGGCTCCCAGTCCGTAGGGGAGAGCTCCTCGGGACACACCTCATACAACTCGCCTTTCGTGTTAATTGGCACGAAGAGCTCCTGGAAAAATATGAGCGCCTGGTAAATTATGCCATTTTAAAATAATATTAAATGTTTTATACAGTTGAAATATTCAGTAAATTTCGATATTACGATGCTATTCGATAACAGATGGCGCTGGTAGTAATGAAATAATGGTATAATGGTAAACGTTAGTATATTCATGGAATTACCATCATTATTACGAAATTCAACAAGTTTCTAATTTTGAATAAATCTGAGGTAATTATACAGAGCTGTATTTTTCTAATTCTACGAAATCATTACTATTATAGATAATTAAAGTGTCTGCGATCAATCATTGCTGAGAAGTAGCCCGAGGTTCAAACCTGTTCTGCTGTTCGGTTGCCGAATAAAATCTAGTTTTTTGTCAATGGTGCAATGTCTGGTCTAGAGCTAGGCAGGTATAGTAATTGCATCAGATTTTTACGAGGGCGGTGTTGCTTTTAATTTTTTTTAGTAAAGATATTTTTTTTAACGTATAAAAAAAAATTATCAGCATTTACTCAGTTTTTGATTTGGAAATTTCATATTTTGCTAAAATAATTAACCCTGTCCCTGGCTACGAATATGCGTATTGGTCGCTGCATCTGTGGTTAATCGTTGTTAATAAAGGATACGAGATGGCGCTGATATCATATCGTCAACTAAATTTCTAAAGATCAGTATTTATCAATCAAACCATACAATTTAAAATAAGTTTATAATTAAAATCAGTTTTTAAAATATATACACTTTTATTGAAAGTACTGCATATAAGCGACACTATAATAGATTTAATCTAAATAAAGTTTAATCTAAATCACGACATGAAAATTTTTACAATGCTTGATTATATAAAGAAGCGCAAAAATTCGAAATATCGTGTCTATTGAAAGGAGAGACGGTTAGCACTCCCCTTGACAAGGATGGAACACATTAAATGGTTAAGGCACTCAACTTGACCACATTTTTTTTCATGTTATGCTTCTCTTTCGTGTCGAATTGACTATTAAACGATATTGGACTATAAGTAGCTGTTAGCTGAATAGGATAGATAACATGTGACAAAAACACCAAATTATTTTTCATTTTATTTGTACTTTGTATTTTGGGTTATAGCTAGGTTATGCTAGCATAAATTATACATAATCATAGTTATACATCTAGGTACAATTTTTTTACTAAGAAAACTAAATTTATAAAAATCGTCAGGGACTTTCGGGCTCAGAACTGAATTTCCTATGATAGTCTTTTTTCTCGTCTACATTGCTATCGTACACCACGTACTTCCACTTGGTGTCATATACAGTTTCATTTACCAACTTCCTATGTTGCTTCATCGTGGAAGAAGTAGACAACCAGGTCATGATAGCATTTTTCTCATATTTCACCAAATCCAAAATCCCATGGGTGGAAATTATTGTACCATCGATTTTGAGTACATAAATATGAGGAATACATGTAATTCCGTACATGAATTTCAGCACGTGTACTAGGGGATCATGAAACTTAAGAGCAAACCAATTTGCTTGGTTTTGGTAGCATTCTATCATATCAGCCTCTGTGTCATCCATAGGTACATAAATGACTTCTATAGGCAGGTTTCCGATTTTGATAGTTTCGTATATGGTGTAGAATTTCTGGATCATGCCATCTTTGTCTACACCACGAGCCGTAAATAGTAAAACAAGGACGTCAGCATTTTCTCTGAACCATGCCGCTGGGACCTGCTCGTACCGTTTGTTGTAAATCGCGGCTTCTTCAAGCCAGTCGTAGGGCTTCAAAAATGGCTTTGTTTGACTTATCAAAATTGTTTCCTCGATCAAAGAATTGTTAGTTGATTTTAATAAATTCGCCATTATTGAAGCTGTGATACGCTAGACGTTTCAATAGATTGAAGTCAAATTGAAGTTAAATTATGACTTTTATTAATTGACAGACGACATAGATTATTTCTTGTGCTTTATTTACAAAATAGGTTTGATACTTTTTTTTTGTAATAGAATTTACTTTAAGTTATTACTTGTATTAGGCAAATAGGATGTAAAAGAATGACGGAAAGAAAATGCATTCTGTACCGAAGAAAAAAATTAAGGAAAAAGGTATAACACTCAACAAAACATCCTGAAAATAACTTCCAATCTACACAGCGACCATCATTCCAAACATTAAGTTCTAAAATCGAATGATTTAAATTTTCCTAACTGTAAAATCAGCGCAGTGCGATTCTTCAGAATCTTATCATGATTTGCGTGCAGAGACTAGCGCTAGCTATATTAGACCTTATTGCCGAGTAAAAGAGTTTGTTTTAAAATGAGACGATAAATAGAATGCAAATAAATTTTTATATGGAAAATCGTGCTATGAATTTGAATTATAGCATGACCCATAGTTTTTGATGTCGTGGACAGCCCATTGTCTTTTTGCGATTTGCCAATCGATCAGCGTATTTTAAACCTTACTGTATATTATTATAAGTATACTAGCACCGCATAGGAGGCAATCAATTGCGTCTATGATGGGGCGAGTGAAGAATATCAATGACTGCGTTTATTGTTTTTATTTCATATCATTAATTTTTATTTTATTTACATTCACTACTAAGACTGTAAATGAGCTATGTCTGTACATAGGATCTTATGGGGGGGTCTTTATGGTCTATATACTAATACAAGCCAAAACATTTTTTTTTGTAATTTTGTCTGTCTGTACTGCCACAATCATGGCTGAATGCATGTTGTGAGTGGCTTCGTGAACTAAACACCATTCCAATGTGACACTAACACAGTACCAACCAACATAACAACATAATTTCGCTTTCTTCAACTCCCGTCGAATATAAGAAATGCCTAATGCGCCAATTACTTTATTTGACACAGGAAATTCTATAAGTGACTGCAACGTAGAAAGCGGGCCATTGAATTGTTTTATACAATTTGAGAACTTTCCCTTTAAACCTTAATTTTATTTTATTTAATATTTGGTAACCGATGATCGTTTAACGTCCAACACCAGAAACTTCTGAGATGATTTATACATCTATAGTATAAAACATAGTAGTTCACATAGTAGTTAGCTATCTATATTTGGCTATGTTATTTTATCCATAACTGAATGTCCGTACGTTAACGATATACATTATAATAAGCACCATAAATTCCTGCTGACTCTTTACAATACTCCTAATCCCTAAGATATATATAGCCCCATATATTATCCTCAGTTACTGCTAAGTATTATATAATTCTGTGCCTCAGTGTACCAATATACAAATCCCCTTACAATACAAACGTCATACTTAAAAATAGAAACATATCATACTTTCATTTAAATTTACCATAATAAGTACTTACTTTTATGTAACTTAAGAACTAACTTTTAAAGTTTCATAATGCAGAAAAATATGTTTTTTTTTTCTAACAGATGATACTCTGATACCACGGACATTGATAAATTGACCTTGCTATATTACCACCGTAAAGGTACTAGGAATACATGAAAGCAGTAAAGTTTTTATTTTTAATGAAGAAGTCACGACTCTGTTCTTTGGATTCAAAGAAAGAACTGTGGCATAGCAGAGAATACATCTTCCAGAAAGGTCGCTGCCCGAGCAAAGCAAAAATGAAAACTCTATTCAATGCACCTCTATCCATCCTTATATGCTTAAAATAAGATCGTTATTGGTCTGGTTCGCATGTATAAATAACTTAGCACAGGTTCGCATTAAATCCATCTGCATTTTAGTTGAACTCTATTCGGTCACGACAAGATCTAATTTTGATTATTTTTCTGCAAAAACTAGTATGTTTTGTTTTCGCGTTCCATATTAAACTATGCATATTCTTTAAATTTTACTGTTATATATTTAAGGTTTGTTTTAATTTGTTTTTGGATATTGGTAAATTTGTAAAGTCTTTTAAAGTCCTTGCTGTGTTACTACAAGTCCTCGAAGGAAAATAGAGTAAAACTCTAATGTTCTTTTGAACGTAAAATCTTTGCTTGTTTCTTTTTGCAGAGATGCCCTCATAATAGTTTGGGAAAGGTATTTTAACCGTGGTACGAAACATTATTATGTGATTCAGTTGGTTTGTTTCAGTTTGTTCAGTTGTTGTTGGTTTGTACCAGTGTGGTATCAATATGACAGAGGAAATTATATAGGAAAATTATTGCACGCTTTTCTGTGTTTCGTGGAATCATCATCATCTTATTCGTATCACTCTTGACAGAGTCGTGGTCAACATGGTTTTTGATTCCCGCCATCTCTCCCTGGTGCACTCGTGTAGGTTCCCCCACCAGCGACTTCACCTGGTCAGTCCATCTGATTGGCGACCTTCCACGCGGCCTAGTGCCTTCAACCTTGCCTTGGACAACGAGACGCTCGATCGAGTCATGGTTTCGTCTCGAGATTACTACTGAACCGATTTTTATGAATTTGGCCCAGAGATAAATAAGACGTTAAGGCGTAACTCATCACAAAACACGGACGAAAACGCAGGAGACTAATAAAAGGACACGTTAAGATTGTTTAGCTTTATAAAGGAAAAATAATTTTTCATATCCAGTCCAGCCGCCTTCGCGTAATCGAGTAACATATTAAAAAAGTATTCAGAGCCTCCTCCTTTTTTAAAGTCGTTTAAAAAGCATATAATTTTCTGGAGCCAAGGGGAACAAACCATTTGGACAATTTTGTTCTATTTTGCATCCTTTCTGAGGCTTTGAAGGATATTAATGGATTCTGGATAATAGCTCGGAGATGGATTC
This sequence comes from Plodia interpunctella, assembly GCF_027563975.2. Classification (NCBI taxonomy): domain Eukaryota; kingdom Metazoa; phylum Arthropoda; class Insecta; order Lepidoptera; family Pyralidae; genus Plodia; species Plodia interpunctella. The sequence continues at coordinate 5,051,917 of NC_071315.1, forward strand.
CACAACTGAGTTTTAATTATACGATATATTTATGTACAGGAACGTAAAATGTTAGTCGTCGACACAGTGAATATATTTTAAAGACTATTATAACTCAATGCGCTCATGACTCCAGTCGGAACGCAATTGAACCTCGATCGTTTTGCATTTTTTTTGCAAGAATAAGATAGAACCATAAACATACGTAGGTAGCCGCTGTCAAACAGCCTATGAAGAAAGTGAAGACGGATTTTTTTTTTAAATGCTAAAATTTTTGGCCTTGACCGATTTTTGGCTGAATGGCCGGATTGGTTGATAAACATCCAGTGTTGCCAACTGAATAATGACATCAATCTCATTTATTTTCTTCGCAATCTTAACAGAGTATGTCATGTAGATTCCATAATGGAAGTAATAGGCTAGCATAGCGATAAGAGTGAATTTCCCGAAATCCATACGGGAGCGGAATTTTCTCGGCGTAAATAATTACTTCTCATTAATCTCTACTCTCCTAATACTTCAAAGAGATCGTTAATCTGTTCATGGTACTTAATATAACAGCGAAAATCGTCCAAAAAGAAAGGGCACCTCTAAGAACTGGCTTCAAATTGATTGGATAGGTTTATAATAGCTACATCCTTTAAATCGAATCGGAGCTGATCGAATCGCGAGGCACAGTCGATTCTAAATCGAGTTCTTTTTGCCTGTCTGCGCCTTGATTAATCTGTATTAATAATGTAATAAAGTACTCTAGTAAGGTATTGTATGGGCTGGCTGATAGTACAAGCCATAAGCGTTAAGCGGTTTGCGAATATTTTTCAAGCCTAACTACCACTGGTGAGTGAAACTCATTAACAAAAGTTGCACTAAATAGTGGCAAAATGTGATGAATAAACACTTATTACATTCTTTAACCAGTGCAGTATTATTTTATTGTCTATTATTTTGACTTTTTTCCCACTGCATCTGGCTTTTGTAGCAATGACATTAACTAGATAAATTTTATCAAGTTGTTAGATTTCTATGACACTAGGAATTTTCACTTGCCACGGTCTTGATAGATCTCAGTACATACTTTGGTTTATGACGTGAGTTTTGTAACCACACTCGAAAAACCAGCAATGTACCTACTTAGATTCTCCACGATCATGGCCTATAGTGGCGATAGTGTTTAATTGAGTAGTAGTAGGTAAGTATTTAAGCTATGATCTAGCATATATTTTCCCATTACCGACAATCGCCTTTGACTTGGACCAAACGACGATTCATTACCTCACTGGACTATAAAATCAAGGCACCCTCTGGCGGCGTATATCCACATTAACGTATATTTAAATTAAATGCCAATTAAATCATCATTGCGCTGTATAAGATAATGAATTGAACCATTGTTTTATTAGTATTGTTGGAATTATGAGAAAAAAATTTAAGAAGCCTGCATTCGCACACTTGCGACCACGTTTTCAAACTGTCAAACATTTTCAAAGGAATGCGAATGGAAGAAAAAGGGGGTGTCCCCGTTTTCTTCCACTCGCCAATACCTTTAATCAATACCGTGTTGAAGGTCTTTCAATCTGTTGTAGTGTATGTATACAATACTCACGTTTCCCTGGGGATCGATGAGCTGCGCATATTTTGGAGCCTTGGCTTTGCTGCCGTCGGCGAAGACCCCGGCCAGTCGCAGTGGGGTTCCGGGCCTCGCAGCCGCGCGTTCGTACTGCGCCCCCACGCGTCCACTGTCTGAAAGATACAAATAAATAAGATCTTTTTTTTAAATGTTATATTTTTGTTAAAAAAAATCGCAGCTAGTTTTACGTAAGACTTGTAACAAAAAACAAACTTAATTTTTTTTTTCTTAAAAAAAAGGAATTGTCGATGACACTATTACACTCAAAATCATGAAATAACAATAAGAAAAAAATTAGTGATTTGTTTATAGGTACCTGATGACGGCCGCGCTCGGTAAGCCGAAATGGCCCGAGGAGACACGAGGGCGAAGGCCCGCGCCCTCAGCAGCGCCGCGATGGAGCCCCGCGCGGACGCTAGCGCTCCGCCCCTGCACCCACACGCTGAGAACCAACCTGAAACCATACCAATGATATAGTTTCATAATAGCAAAGAGAGCAGCACGGTGCTTAAACACTTTTGAAAAATCATAAACTTTTTTTATACTAATAAGCAAGCAAACAGGCATACGGCCCACCTTATGGGAGGTGGTCACCACAACAGTTAAGGGTTTCGTGTTTTATCATCTGGGTACAGAACCCTAAAAGCTAAGTAGACTTCTGCTACTAAGACCGCAAAAGATCCAAGAGACATACACTAGAAACAGCGTACCAGGAATCTAGTCAAACGAGGGTAGACCAATGTCGTTATCAGATACCGATACTGTACTGATAGGAGACGTGCCAGCGACATCTACCGGACGGTTTATTACACAAAAGTTAACAGTCCGGCACATATTATTATCAGCTAAAGAGGACCCGTTATGTCACAGTGTAGGCGAAACAGTCATCTAACTCTCTCTCTCTCTCATCTCTGGAGGTTAGAGTAAAAATAACCTCAAAATTATGAAGATTCAACTGTATTTTTACAACCGACCGCCTTTCTGATATCAACCCTCATTGAGACTTCTATTATTGCCTATGTATCCTTTATTCGCTTCGTACAACTTCTACGTGAGGATATGGTGTGGTCCCATTCTAGAGTGGAACAACACGCCACATAACTAGTAGTAATCCTTACATATTATAAAACAAATTCCTCTGTCGCGTCTGTCTGTGTGTTCGCGATAAACTCAAAAACTACGCACGGATTTTCGTACGGTTTTCATCAATAGATAGTGTGGTTCCTGAGGAAGGTTTAGGTGTATAATTTATTATTATTTTAGCAGAGCAAAGCCGGGGCGGGCCGCTAGTATTTCAATAAATTTATAAATATTCTTCTACAAATTTTAAGAACTGTCCGAAAATGACATATCACTGGCTTTATTTGCGTGGGCCGTGCAAATATTATTTTATTTATTTAAATATTATTTTACTTATTATTACACTTGGTATTTATTTAGACTGTGGTACTTATCCCGTAAATAGCAACTGAATTTACAGCCAACCTTAACTGTGAGCTCAATAGTTAACTAAAGTCGCATAAATTATTACAATTGTTGGAACATGAATTCATAAAGCTTGTAACAAAGCGTTCAAAACAAAATTATTCAATAGTAAAATTACTTCCTTAATACTGGCAATAGAATATATTTAAATTAATTTGATTTGATGCCATAAAGTATATAGTTTTGCCATTTAAATGTGAGAAACCGATGTCGGTGTGATCGGCTGATGTAATAACAATGGGTGAGGACTGTGAATAAGATGAGGAAGTGGCGCGAAAAAAGGTACAGCTAATACTGGGCAGATGTAGGCTGAAAATGATGACGCGTTTGACTTAGAGGGGCTCTTCGCTGACCCCAGATCATGATAGATTCACTTACTCTGATTGCGTACGTAATTAAATGTGTTAAATACAATGCTGTCAAACACATTTCGACGTTCTAACAAATTATTTTGGCAGAGTAACGAACATACTTATGGCCGGGTGTGGACGTCGCATTTGAGATGAAAATTACCAACAATTGTTCCAACGTTGGTTGCTGGGTCAAGTACCTTTATCGTATCCTATAGATTGAGACGTATACATATAGCTAACAACACAACCACACAGTATGGGATAATATAAAATGGACATCGATCAAAAAGTGGATCACCCTTACGACTATCATATATCAACTTGCTAGCGTACTTATAAACTTAAAAGGTCTATTTATTGGTCAAACGATGATGTCCCGTCTTTTTTGTCTCTATCCCCGCACTATAAATGTCAAGTTACCAGGACAGCATAAACTAAAAGGAGTCTATTTTTTCAGCAGAGTCCTGCAGGGCGCACGAACATGCACACTGCACACATAATGCGGTTGTTACCCTTTCGGGACGGGCAAAAAGTTCAAAAACCGAACGAGCACTCTCACTGATGTAGATTATGTGGAAACAGATCCAAGCGAATGACAATTTTTTTTTATTAGTCTGCTGCAACTGGGCAAAAGATTCCGAATAAACATTTTTTTTAACGAGAGTTATACAATTCTATGTTATGAAAAAATTTTATCATTATACATACAATAGTAAAATGATGAGATCTTTTGACAGTTTTTTTTTTGTTGGCTACATATAAAATTTAAATCATTTTAGTACTTTTTTAAATATTACCGTTCGAACTCTTTGCTGGACAATTATCGTGTATCTAACAATTAAATTTATTTTGTGTTACGTTTTGTGTCCATGTTCCGCAAATAGTGTGCCAAAATGTACGTAAATATATATAAAAAAATATATTCTAATTTCAGTTGCTTTATAGTTTCATGTTAGAAGTTTTAGGCGGACATTAAAACCACCATGAAACGGTCTAATTCACTGCATACAGATTCAGGTTATCTGCAGATTTCAGTTTTTGATGAATAGCCCTAGACAATGAAAACAGTTATTAACAATATTAACAAACGCAAACAAGAAAAAAATTCGTGAACTCTGCGAGCACATTACTCTATGCACTGCAAAGGGATCACTTTTATGGACGATTTCATGGTAAGAACTCCCAACGTCGGGCATGACCTTCCCAAGGACGACTGGTGCCACGCCCTGCGCCCTCGGGAGAAAACGAACAAAACCGGCTAAGCACGAGTCGAGCTCGCATTTTGAGGGTTTCTTAAAAATATGTAACAGCCGGGTTTCCCTTTACTTTAAACTAAGTATATATATCTATGTATATTTTTAAACCTTTTTGTCACAAATACATATTAACATGTCTGTTCTGTTTCTTATGAAAGCAGAGAGGAATATCTACTTGCCACGATCTATTCTTTTTTATTTCAAAAACAAACATTATTAAAAACTTAACCTAAACTTCAATTACGTATAATGAACTTAGAAATAAACTAAATTTAAGAAAATACTGAAAATTTCCGGCCACAACTGGCCATTGCATTTTGGCAACGTGCCTAAAAGGTTGGGGTAAGTACTTGCTTATTATTGTTAAAAAGTACCTGAGAAGCTCTGATTTCGGGATAAATATTTGACTCCGTATCCTGTAAAACATGTTACGATTAGAGTACGGATCTCTAACTGGAGGCCAAATCAGGTGTAAAATATCTATTATAATATCCTATAATATCAGATTGTGGTCATTCAGAAATTGAACCTTAATATTTTACGATTAGAGTACGGATCCCTACTGAAGGCAAAGTCTACGCCCAGTTTCTTCCGAAAAACCCGAGCGCATATCCATCGACATTGGACTTTTTGGGATGAAACTGGGCAAATACCGGGCGTAAACCCATTATGGTCAAGTGATCGTTAAAAATAATAACAACGTCACTTTGTTACTAAGGTCGTTTCTTCTTTATTAACGATGTAAGGTCAGCCGACGGTTACACCCTAGTGTCAATTCGACCTAACTATCCTGAATGCCTTAACAGCTTTCTGTTTGGCTAGCTAGCTAGTTGGTGTGTATAGACACACCAACTACCTAAAAATGGTCGTGTTTTAGATAAGTATGTAATAAATGTTTATGTATTTTTATTGAAATCGCTCTCTTTCATTCCCGGTTACATTATATTAGTGGCTGTGATTCAACGAAGCGATCCGTTTTAAATTTGACTTTAACTTTAACTTGCGCAGTCAGCGGTACGTAGGTTAAAGTCAACTTCAAGGTTGACTGGTGCAAGTCACCGTAATATTATGTATTACTATGGTCTCTGTAACCTTAATAAATGAAAATATTAAATTATTATTAATAATGATTTCCTAATATCTGGTCCATTACAGATCTCAATTAGGTAGTATTGAGACAAAGCCTGGCCATAAAGCTCGTCAAACGACGCCCGGCTGGGATCAATGAACTCGCGGACAGACCTTAACTGTTTTAGAGATGACATATTTATTTTTGATAAGCGTTTTTGGGTGTCTACGTGTAGACATTTTTTCTATTAAAAGCATAGTACAGTCATTCGTAGATCAAGCATTGCATATAGCAACATCAAAATATATTCATAAGTTCTTACGTGATTCATTGATAACATCTTCACACGATCACTCGTTCGCATTTATAACAGTTGTAGGAAGAAATAAATAGTACCTACCTAAAATTAAGAAATTCATTTTCGACACGTGTTCATGTATTCATTTTCCACGTAACAATTTGACGGCATGTTTGATTAATACTAATGTCACGATTTATCAACCTATTATGTTAAACTGTCAACTGTCAATTGACAATTATCTTGTCAAATCTAGTTTTGACAGTGACAATATGGACTATCCCAACAAGCTTTTTAGCGATCAATCGACAACGAAAAAGGCCATTAAAATAACTTGACCTCTACAGTTAGCTGATCTGTCAAACAAGATATAGCAATATTACTGGGTAATTTAAGTTCGGCCCGCGGGCGAAAAATATATTATTACTTAAGTTAGAATGGTGTAAATTACATCCCATTATGTTTAGGTATAAAATGCTTTAGAAATTTCCTATTTAAAGGTGCGCTTTACCATTATGTGTTTTAACACAAATGGTAATGTCAATTAAAATCATTTGTATGTTTTTATAAAGAAAATAGTAAATATATATAAATACATTTCATTTTTATCGGGCAACATGTTACAGAGAGGAAATGTACATCAACTAATAAAACTAAATTAAAAACTGTTAGAAAAGAGCTGACGGCTAATCGCACATTTCCATTCATAGCTAAGAATACTCTCGATTAAATCAGATAGATAAATTAAATGTCTGTGGATTGAATTCACTTTTCAATAAAAAAACTACATCAAAATCGGTTCAGCCGATTGGCCGCTACAATGTCACGGACAGACATACAGATGCACATACACGTTAAATTTATAATTTCCCTCTTTTACTGTCGTCGGTGTTTCTACGAATATTTTGTTCATCGAAAGCAAGTGATGGTCTATGAAAACTACCATTATTACCGTACAAAAATAGACAACACGAGTAACTAGGATTCGAACGTAGTATCTTTTGATAAGCAGTAACCTACACAACTCCTAACCAACACAACGTCAAAGTAATTTTTTTTAACACGCTTGTTTTTTCTCTCAACTTTCCACTCATGAGCCTGCTGAAAATAAAAATTATTTGAAATAAGCAACATATTTGTGTTTACTTCCCTATTTACTATTCGTTTATAATATTATATTATTATTATACTCGTATACATAGGGATACATAGACAGCGGGAAGCGACTTTGTTTTATGCTATGTAGTGATAGTCATTACACATGAGACAAGACTAAAGATAATACACTAAGCTCAAGTTTCACTTTCCATTGACGTCCAGCTTTTTGTGAGCTTTCGCCTGTGGCGCCTGATAGTGTATTTAAAACTTGTAATGAAGATCTTACTTGACGAGCTTTGCTTACATATGTCAGTATATGTTTAAATAAAGTAAATTTAAGGGCCTGTTACACCACTTTGTCATAAAATATCATATTGTAATATGACAGATTTATCAAGCAGTTAGATACTCCTTGACAAATCTGCCTGAAGCGATTTGGCAGTTATCCAATTTATAACTTGTGAAAAACAGTTTTTAACGTTACCTGTTCGATATGTTACATATAGATTAAGGGTGCACTAAATTAATTTTGGAATAAACAAAGTGGGAAAAGGTTAAGCTGATGATGATGATGATTAATTTTTGAAATAACAATTTAATACCAGTGGTCGTTTCCTATGATTCTTAAGTCTGTGCTCTTAAATATTTGTCATTGAGCACGTGGGCGCGCGGATTTTATAAATAAAGCCACATATTTGCAACTCGTTTTGATAACAACATCGATGACCAAATCAATCGAACCGAGATACCGATTAAAGGAGCGCACGCACGAGTCTAAACGCTTTATTTCTAGGTATGTTAATTTCGTAAATTAAGACAAAAAATATGGTAACCTCAAATCGTCTATTGACAAGGATAGATTACAACAAAATAATAATTTCAATACTAAATTCTACTAATATTATGAATGTGAAAGTTTGTGAGGATGTATGTGTAGCATACACACATACATCCTTTCACGCAAAATGATCGGGACAGATTTTAATGATGACATGGTACTCGAGCAAAATTAAATATAGCCTGGAATTTTTTGTATTGGTTTTTTCATGAGGTATTTTTTGTTCCGAAATTTCCACTGGTGCGAAGCCCCTGGGCGCAGCTAGCACTTAATATTTTATTACATCCACAAAGTTGATCTGATATTGTTTATCATAAAAGTACATTTGTGGGCCTTGTCGGGCACAGAAATTTGTACAGAATGGAGGAGGTCGCAATTTATTCTGTTGATCTATGCAAATTAATTATTACAAAATGCAAGTTCACCAAAAAAAGGATTAGCAAAAGATTAATTATTATAATAAAAAAAGTCGTGTCTGTCTGTATGAACGCTATAAATTAAAAAAAAAAACCAGACGTATTTTTGTACGACGAAATCGGTGGCGCAATGGTAAAGTTGTTGCCACTGAACCGAGAGGTCCCGGGTTCGATCCCCGGTCTGGTCATGATGGATGATGATCTTTTTCTGATTGGCCCGGGTCTTGGATGTTAATCTATGTATGTATTTGTTATGAAATATAGTATCGTTAAGTTAGTCTCCCATAACACAAGTCTCAACTTACTTTGGGGCTAGCTCAATGTGTGTGATTCGTCCTAATACATTTATTTTTGTTTATTTATTTTGTACAGTTCTCACAGATATAGTATCTATTACATATTCAGTCGATAATAACTAAATCAATGTGTAGTGGCAAATAAAATGTAAATATTTCTTTATAGACAAGCTATGGAATTAGTAGGTACTCGTTCTACGGAGTACCTACCTACTAATTCCATGAGTCAAGTAGTCTTATCTTGTCAACGGGAATTTAATAGTTGACATCTGTCATCCGTGAAAAAATATTAAAATGAGGAATACAATTTATTTTGGTTGGCAGTGCCAACATCGACAAATTATTGCTTTTACTTAGAAAGGTTACTTTGAATTTTGAATAAACGGAACATCAGATAAACTTATGGCACAATAATTTACTATGAACCTTAATAAGCTTATCAGGCCAGCCCAGCAAATGTAAGGTAGTGCTCCAAGGTGTGACTGTGAGTTATTGTCCTAACGGTTTCTTGGAAATCTCGAGTGGCCGCCGTTTTCAGCCATTGCAGCACAATATCTAACATACTTCAGCTCATGCATTCCTGGTACCTAGTTATGGAATGTTCACATATTCTCGGATTTATTTAAGGTGCAATTCTAATGAATAACAATTACTGTTTATTTTTAAAATAAGACATGGATATTTGCATGCATACCTTTTAGCCTGCGGCCTCGCCCACAACTTGGCTAGCGTCTATTTCTCATCAAAAAGGACCGAATTAAAATTTAAGCCATTATTTTAATCACGCTACAATTTATTTGATTTAAATCTGTATTGTCTTTTTCCTCTCGCTATAGTAATTATAAGTATCCCGTCCCATTTTACGCTACGTATTCAGCTCCGTTACCCACTACGTGACCCGTCTATTTTCCGCTGTATGTTTCGGAAAATGCACAGATAATGCAGATTCCGCCAACGTAGCCGTCGCTCAGAAGCACTCCTTAAGGGATTACCTAAGGGATATATCACAGTAAATAAGGATTATGCAAGGCCAACGCCCACCAGGTCATACCACGAGAATAATTTGCATGGTCCGACCGGGAAGCGCACTTATCAATGCTCTGTGCCGTTCATCAAGCCAGCTTTCTCTAAATCTCAATATTCTTCACAATATAATTTAAATCTTAACACCAAACAGTAAGGTCCAATTTGCTTATTGAAATAAACAGATATGGGCTAGCATTATTCTCTCAAAAGAGGTTGCATTACATAGCACTGGCCACTTAATATCGAGCTTTAGAAAGATAAAATAGCGTTCGAATTTCAAAATTGGAGGACCGTTACGATTTCAAGATGGACGATGTTATCGCCATGTTTGTGATGTAAATATTGTTTGTGGGGTCGACTTTGGACAAACATTGGTAAAAATTTTAGATAACATATTTTTCTAAGTTCAATTGGTTGATATCTTAAAACATCAAAATTGGATTACAAAGATCTATGATTCCACCCGAACATACAAATACTGAACGAGAGCGAGACAGATGCAAATATTTCATTCATGGAATTAGTACTAGAGTATATACTAATTTCATGATTTCATCAATAAAACACTCGAGATGTTTCATTAGCCGAAGGCTAAGATCACAAAAACCAATCTCAAATGTCAAATGTTGATAGAATTTGTCACAATTTGAAATATGTAATGGCACAAAAACTAAACGGTGTTCTCTGATCTTATTACACCTAGGGCAAAAAAGTTAGTTGACTAATAGTTATTGGCCCAACAGAATTAATAGGGTGTTTCCACGACACGCAGAAAAAAATATCTAATCTAAGTTTTCACACCACAAAGTTAATAAACACGATAGCTATAACACCAGTTCAATTGATCAATTTATTAATTTCAAGATTTACTATCGCCTAACGACATTATCTACAGAGGTGTGTGGTTCCCCCCTAAAATAGAACTACCTACTCCATATTTCGTGCATATCGAACGAGGTGATTAAGGACATGTAGCTTAGGCAGCTTATAGGCAACATTTCCATTGCCAAGGAGGTACTAAAATCACAGTCAGGTATTTAGTGTTATATAACATCACTTATTGTCTTTAAAAATTAATTTAAAACTACTTACTCGGCGGCGTCACATCCTCGAATGCAACGGGGTACATGCGAGGCGACGAGGGTGAGATAATGACCAGTATAGACAGACAAACATTTGTTGGCCCCAACAAACTAATCTATCCGCAAGACCAATCGTGCAGTTGTATCATCTTGTAAACAATAGTGTTTGTTTACGGATGATCGCTTGTGTTATGGTCAAAGAATGTATAGTCTCACAGAAGGCCTTTTAACTATGAGCTGCTGTTATGATTGGTTTTAATAATAATAATAATTGTTTAATTCGGCAATAAATAAATACCATATTAAGTGTTAGTAACAATGTTCTTAAAACTATGTTAGTTACTTATTTAAGTGGTTTTAAAAAAATGCACGATGCGTGTTACCTTGGGAAGAAATGCAACAGACAACAGTAAACCGTATGCAAAAATTTCATGCAGAAAAAGGTAGCAATGAAATAAAGTATATTATTTTTAAAAAGTATCATTAATTAATTTGAAAACTAAAAAACCACTGACCCATAAAAATAAAAAAATATTTGTGTTTTAACTTAACACAATTCCTACGTACGTACAATCTATCTAAATCCTTACATATTATAAAACAAATTCCTCTGCCGCGTCTGTCTGTCTATTCGCGATAAACTCAAAATTATTACACGGATTTTCATACGGTTTTCACCAAAAGATAGTGTGATTGCTGAGAAAGGTTTAGGAGTATAATTTATTATGTTCTTTCCGAGCGAAGCCGGGACGGGCCGCTAGTAAATATTAAATGAGGGCGCTGTATCCTCCCATTATTGTCTTGACCTTGATTTGGTATTGTAATGACAAAACATGCGTTAAAAAACCGTTTTGTACTCTTTATAGACTGTATGAAGGAATATTTTGATACTTAGTAAACATTTTCGTATCAGGGGAGCATAGATTTGTAGCATCTGCGTAGGGTTGCGTAATTCTCCAAAATGGTTTCTTAATGAGCCATAAAGCCTGTTCAGAGACAATAGCATTCGATTGTAATTTTCTAATGGTCCACTGATTTGCTGATTTGTTTACTCAGGAGCCTTATATATCATCAAATCCCCACTAATATTATTAACGCGAAAGTAAATTTGTATGATCAGGCTTTAGTAGTAATAAGGTTAGTCTTTATTTGACTCAAACAAAGTCTGTTACCAGTGTTAGCAATTAACACACTCGAATAAAAACTAAATCAAAAATTTAAGAAATCGAAGCTGTCGATTTTCAAACGGTCAAACACACATTTTCCAAATATAGCTAAGAATACTCTCGATTAAATTATTTTGAATAAAAAAATCGTTTCAGCCGTTTGGCTGCTACGATAACACGGACAAATATAAAGATACATAGACATGTTCAACTTATAACTCCCCTCCGTCTTTCGTCGGGTATTTAAACGAAGAAATAGCTAAAAGGGAAGATCAAAGAAGAGATAATATGTCTTCTGTATAAGAGAGTATGAACAAGAAAGACGGGTGAAATGAAAGAAGAAAATATACTTAATATGGTCAAAAATAAGAAGAAATAATTCAATTCATTGATATTTCTTTCAGTCAATTTTTCGTAATACTCAATGCTAGTTACTCTCTCTCTCTCTCTCTCTGAAGGAGAGCCCTTATCTGAGCACTTTCTCGGCCATAGAGCGTCCGAGACGGTGCCCCGAGTCCGCTTTCCTACTTTTTCTCCTCCACGTTACTAGGCTCCCAGCATCCTTAGTTGTCAGACCATTAGCACACATTGCTGTTTATACATAAATCCTTCTACGCATTTGATCTTTACACGACCAATCACATGATTAACGATATATACAATCATAGTTATGTAACATTTATATTATAACACATAGTACAAGAATGTCGATTGTGTAGAAACACACCACGTGTCGGGCATTGGTAATACTAATGCATTAATCATTATGTTAACACTGTCACCTATAGATTTACTCTAAGTGGGTTTGCTTTGCGAAATCAAATTAAAGTCTATACAAATACAAATTTATATCAATTGATGTTTTTAACTGGTTAAATAAATAATTACATATATAGGGGACAAATCAAACAGATTGTTTTAGCCCCTATATAAGTTCGAGACTGTGTTAAGGGATACTAATTCAACGATAATATATTCTATAACATATATACATACATGCATCCAAGACCCATTTGAAAAATATCAGTTTCCATTGACCTGATCGGGGATCGAACCCGGGACCTCCAGTGTAGCAGTCCGGCATGACGATCATTATAAGCCACGGAGTTTCTTTCGGCATTTCTTCTCAGCAGTGGTCGTTCCGAAATGCCAGATTTTGTAGCTTTTTTTTTGAGATATACCATATAATATAAACATTTACGTGAAAAAGTGCCTGTCTATACAATATTTTATCTAGATTATACATATTTTTTACAATTAATCTATACAATAATATAAACGTTTGACCTACTAACTCATCATTTCATCAAAAATGACACAGTTCAACAGCCAGTTTGGTTACTGGCAGGTGAGGGCATGTTACGTAATCTAGACTGGTTGAGAATTGAGATCCGGCCAATGCAATGCCATTGTTAGAACCTATAGTGAGATTTTTAGCCATCAATCATCATTGAAGGACGAGGCGATGAAGAAGTCTGCACAGCCCTCCGCGACCCACTGCTGGGTATAGGCCTCCTACCGTCTCCGCCAACCATCTCTGTCCTGGGCCATCCTTATACAGTTGTTTACATCACCGACCCATCCAGTCATCGATCCATAATAATAATTTACTCCAGTCATATCAACAATACTCCCTTTCGTTTTTATCGAATGTGTTGTTACATCTAACATTTTAAAGGAAATCATTGAATTTATTATTTTTATTTTATTTATTATTATTTTATATTGGTGAAATTTAGATTTTTACTGTGATATTTTTTCTCTTTATAGACAGACTGTAATTACCGTATACAGTATTACATACTGGAATATAAAATAGAATCGAAAGATTTCAAATTAATCTCGCTCTCGTCACCACGACTGTAACAGGGTCGTTTTTTGACCCTATTCCGCTGACGTAACCCATCGCCCACCACTATTGTTTCGCCGATCCTATCTGCGCATGCGCACACTTGCAGTTTTTGCAATCTTTATTGTCTCACTGAGAATGCTGACAAGTTGCACTTCTTTTATTTAGTTTTTGATATCGGTGCACCCATTTATTAGCTTCTATTACACAACAAAGATTACAAAAGTTGTCCATATATTTTTCTAGGATTATAGAAGGAAACTGATATCTCACACACCTAAATGGTACCGTATTTTTTATATAAATTAAGTCTAGTGCTTTCCTTTATCAATAGTTACTTGTACTAGCATAACATGAGCAGCCAAGTGTCAAATGGTGTACCCGCGACCGCGATCTAATCAACAGAATGGCGAAGGCCATCCACCGCTTTCATCTACTCTCTACTTATGTCGCCTTGGTAATTTGGGTCAACACCATGAGTAGATTAAAATAATACTACTTACTATTATTTATTAAAACAATACTATTATATAATAAATTCTAACAATAATTATTGTTTTCTTATTTTTTATGTAATAAGTTATGATAGTGTTTCAATAGCGTACGCATTACGAAAAACTTTTAATTTTCTTGTAACACATAGGTACATATTTTACAAACTTACGCGAGTAAAACTTATAAGTCACAAATTATATAAATTCACAGTATTTTCATTATTTATTTTAAACCAAATTTATTTTTAATTTATTTATTTTATTTTTAATTTTAATTTCTTTATATATATATTTTTAATTTCTTTTAATATTTTTTAAAAGAAAACAAAGTATTTCTTGCCAGCTACAGAGATAAAATCGAACAACTCGTCACTTTCATCTGCACGTAACCTATGCTACCCTGGTAATTGGGGTTAGTGTTTCACCACTCGTTCCCAGACACTTGAGACATCGCTAACGTTAATTGCTAAATGGTGTAACTCCGGTGGTAAAGAAAACTTATTTTTGAAGCAAATACGCTAATGGCAGACAATTTATTTGAGTTTTGTCCATTTACTGAAGTAAAATTACAAAAAGTAAGGAATACTTATTAGCATATCAGGTAAAGTTAATCAACAACGATTGAAATATGGAACGTACAGTAGTTTGTAGCTTTGATAAATATTATTTTATTATTTAATTTAGAATATTACGTGAAAAAGTGCATGTGAATAATTTATGAATAAATAAAATCCACAATTCTACAGAAATCCGTCCAAAATTGACAAAATTTTCAGGTAGGTATTTGTAGAAACTAGGCTTTTATTTCAGAATTATATAGGTAGTTAGAGTATTCGTCAGTCAATATTGCTATAGTTTTGCGAATTCAATAGATCCTTGGTAACTCGACAGTCAAACTTGACTTATCTGCCTTGAACTAGTGGCGGGCGCCTTTCACTAGCGACCGGGTGCCGAATACATCTTTTGTGTGACGTTTGGTCACATCCATAATCATAACACTCGATTATCAGTCATTTTTAAAATGACAAAGATTATCGACACTATTTTCTTCAAAAAATTCAACAGTAGCGACGCGCATCGGTCGATACTCCGGGTCATCAATGCATAGAGCAAAATAAAATTTCAGATTATTCTACGGAATTCTGACAATTTTTTTCCACTTCAGAATAGATAAACCATCGGGTATTTTAGAAAAATTTTTTAGACTAAATTAGATCAAATTAACAACAAAGAGTTTACTTGATCTAAATTCCATTGCACCATTTTGTGAATTAGATTTTAGGAGCAAAAAATTATTATTGCAAATCCCAACTACCAGGAACACATAAACATAACAGCACAACCCTTCTTGGTATCCACGTGTTAGTTAACTAACACCACATTTCGAACTGCGAACGACTTCCTATTTTAATAAATCCGGAGTTAGCACCAATCAATCCTTTTCACTCTAACCGTCTAGTTAGAAAGAGACCACATGTCTAAGTCATGTCCACCTATGGCCATATACTTCACATACGATGTTATCGTTTCTTGAGATGCTTTGCGGCGCCTTAACAAGCGCTTTTCCTGTATTTGATTACAATATTTTTATGTCTATTCTTTAAAATTTCATTTATTTATAAGTATAGTTTATTTATAAGGATAGTAAATTATTGAAGAAATTTCTTCAGATAGTTTTCGTATAAAAGACATCAACGCGTTCGTGCAATTTGACTATTTTTAAACTGATTTTGATCTATATTTTTGTTTGAAATATAACATATCCGAGAATGTAGCCGTGCTACAATTTTGGGTTTATTTAATTGTCTCAGTTAATCGTTTACGATTAACTGACGATTAACTAACATCTAAGTAGGAAGTCATATTAGATTATGCGTGCCCTTTGTCACTCAAACGAATCTACCTCAGGGTATGCCCATTTAGATAGAATCGCTTCATTTAATTGCCTAACCACGTTACGTGCTAACCACCATAGAAAGTACTCCACGAAAGTACTAGGAACACATACTATAGTGGAACGTTCACACGTTGTAGTAATTGTTGCCACAGCGCAGTTCCCTGAGTGAAAACACCCGGATGTTTCGATAGTGTTTATCTAGAGCTCACTTGTTTTTATGCAGGCTTAGTACCCACAGGTTCTTTTGTGCCACTTTTTAATTTTCAAACAAACATTTCGATTGATGATATAGACAGACAAAAAAAAATAAATTTATATTGAAAATGTCATTTACAAATTTCTCCAAATACCTGATAATGTCATAAATCTGCTGCAAAAATTGTCTTGTATTCAAAAAGCCTGGAATTGTACTTCGACTTTTGTCTGATATTTTTGTCACTGACTCAACCAAAATTTATTAAAATCCAAAATAAACACTTAACTCTTGTTTATATTTGCAAACGAACAAAATAAACCGAAAATCTAAGGAGCGGTACAGTTATAATTTACCGCTATACAAACATTGTTTCGTTGTACATTTCGGCTCAGCCGAGGACAAAGTATTTCTATAATCAATCTGCACGATGCGCGAGCCAGATGATTTCGTTGAGATAAATAACTAGATGTGACTTGAACCAAAAAAAGTATAGCTTTCTCTGTCTACGCATGGAACGGACACGTAGTATAGATAAAATCTATTCTTTATATTCTTACTATCCACACGCCTATACAATATTTGCTTGTACGCTAAAAGACTGTCCCGATTTTGATAAAATTTAGAATCTCATCCGACGCTTCAGTCATTAAGCGTCGGATTGAAGGAGGAGATTGAGAGGAAGCAACCGGGAAAACACTTAGATTAATTAATAACCCAAGGTCAAACATATGCTACCGCAGACGGAGCTGCAAGCAATGCTATATATATAATTAATGAATGATACCGCTAACTCTCTCTTTCTCGTCTCAACGTGCTCCCAGCTGTATTCACGTCTGTGGTGCCCCAAAGCCTTTAAATTTTAAACATTCGGCAGCGATTTGGGGATAGTCTTTTGCAATTACAAGCTTTCCGTTATTTGAATTTATTTACAATAAAGCAAATATTCAAGGTATTTCCATTCAATCTGCATCTCCGTCGGGTCTAGATACACATCGTTAAATTCAATTGTAGTTATCTGTAGCGGTGCAGGTTCGATGTCCGGTAAGGCACAACTATCTTACATCTATCGGAGGTTGTTACGATTGGATTCCTTTTTAGCCGTATTCATATTCGACAAAAGATTATTTTTTGTGTAGAATGTAATCTGTGATTTGGAATAAACGTTTGAATTTTTTCAATCATTAATGACTAGCGGGCCGTCCTGGCTTCGCTTATATAAAACCATAGTAAATTATAAAAGAAGTCTCAGGAATCACACTATCTATTTTAAAAAAACCCGCATCAAAATCCGTATCGTAGTTTTAAAGATCAGACAATCAGACAGCGGGGAACGACTTTGTTACTATGTATTGATAATAAGAATTTCTATGTGCATATAAATGAAATGTTTCATGGCTTGGGAATGAAAAAGATAGAATGTACTTGCTGCAAAGGACAAAGGATTCTTGTGGATCTAGCATCTATCTGTCACTATTTCTGCACTATTTCTACAGTACAATTTAACGTGGTTTTGGAAGTTTTAGTTTGGCACTGTAGACCCCGTACGCGATAACAACGAGTATATACTGAATTTGATTTATATAGTACCTATGTCTCTTGCATAAAATTACAGTGATTTTTATGAAAATTCGTCTAAACTATATATATAGCCCTATGACGACACAACTATTACCAGGGCAACATAAACAAGAGGTATTACATAGTTCAGAAGGCGAGGTAGTGACACTGAGAGGCAATCAGAGCGCGACCGTCACGGTGTGTGTACCGGACCTTATCTGACGTCATTGAGAAAAGCGAGTTGAGATTACACACTTGAAGAAAACAACAAAATGTTTCATGATAACGTTTTATCTACAAAAAAGTAATTTCCTATGATTTCGTTTTAGATATTTTTAAATCTTTACGGTTCCGTTCTTTGAATAATCAATTGGGAGTAACAAAATTAAAATAAGTCTTATAAATCATCGCTACAAGAAATTCAGTTATTAAAGCAACATCGATGTAATGAAAACGTAACTACATAAGTTAAGTGTAATTTTGCATAAACAATTACAACTACTGTGGTGCATAGCGAATGCAATGTAATTAGTTATTAGGCAACAATTAACAAAAGTACCAGGCGATCATAACTTGCCAGTTGGTTACGTGTTTTGTTTATAATAGCTGTAGATAAGTGGTAAGTAAATTGTAGCTATTGCTAAATGAAACAAATCGATATTACCTATATGAACGGAAATTATACATACTTATTAAACTCTCGTCTATTTCCATTTTTCTTCATGTGAGAGGGAAATAAAGATAGGGAGAGAGTTCTTCACATGGTAACAAATGGGGTACATTCATGGGGGCTAGAATGAATATTCACGATTGATCTTGCGACCTAGTCAAAGAAAAAAATGCTCTTAATTTTTTTTTCACGCATACAAATTTTTTGCAATTCAATAACATCTTTAACAATTGCAATTTTTTTTCACTACAACCTACACACGTCGCTGCGGTGTCATTCGACTTGGTGGATGTCGCTTCAATAAGTTTTCGCTCCAATGTACCACGCTAAAATATTTTCGTCACAACGTGCGCAGCTTCGGCATCATTCGACACCATTATATCTATAAATTCAGTAAAATTAAAATATGTCAATTTTGTTTCTATATTCTGTGATCAAACTATATATATGTCTTGATGATCACTATGTAATAAAGTTAATTTCATAATTAATAAGCTAATCAAAAGCATAACCAGGCGGAATTACGCAAATTAGTCATAATAGGCTAGTAATTGTAATATTCTACAACAGCGACGGGCAAAATCAGGCTAAACGTGGACTTTTTAGTTAATGCCCAATTAGCCAAATTGGGCATTAATGGATTTGTCTAAAACTGGGCTTTTTGTAATAGGCCAAATAGATCTATAGTTGGTTTACGTCCAATATTTGCCCAGTTATTACCCATACAATTATTAGTTGGGTTTGCGACGGACTGTTTGGGAAGAAACAGAACAAATACTAGGCGTAAACTTATATCTGCTGCTAACTGTTACGCTTTATAATGCCGTCATAAACAATATACAGCCGGAATTTCTATTGAGAGTGTTAAATTGTCTTTATGACTATGATATAGCTATTCTAGGATGGGCTTTAACTAAACGGTAATTAAATATTACTCTCGACTTTCGGTTTTTTAGCTATATATCGCATAGCCATATAAGTCGCATATTTTGTGATTTCACGAGTGATCAAAGCTATCGGGAATTTTCCATTTAATTAGAATCTATTTTTCTCCTTTTTGTCCCTTACCAAATCTCGTTTTAAATGGCTAAAAACAAATGAAAAAAATCTGAGAACCCAATACCTATGTATGTACAGTCGACCGCATTATTAAGTTTCATAGATACAACTTGCATAGCCAATTGCTTGATGTGGTGTTAACTGTACATAACAATGAAAAACATTTTACGAAACTATCGGTGGCGAGTCCAACTCGCTCTTGACCGGTTTTTTCTGCTAAGCGCTCAAGGAACGGTGAAGAGTGATCGTTACCAGGAGTTCATAAACCGCATGTATCCTTTCTCAACCTTAAATGTAATAAAAGCGAACGGAAACACAATTACACACGTAATTGCCGCGTCTGTTTCCTCGTGTGGCAAGCACTTGTTAGGGTTCCTTGTACCATAGAGAAAATAACTGCCTCGTCGTAAATGAAATCCTTGGTTTAAATGTCAAGTATGTCTTATTAACGCACCATCTTACTTCGTGGCCGTAAGGAATTTTAAGACTTCGGACTCTTTAATTATCCAAAATACCAAAGTTTCCTGAGTACGATATTAATTAACAATGTTTTTAATTTTCATTCGTTCACTACATAGTGTGTCGCCCTCCGCGTCTGTTTCTAAGCTTTCTTTTTTACCACGCAACGGATTTTAATACCATTTTCACTGTTATTTTAGACAATTTATTCACGAATATTTATAGACCTAGTGCGAAATCGAACCGTATGCTAATAAAAGATATATTTTGTTCGTTGCGTTTTATATTTCGTATCTTTATGTGGGTGAAAATTTAGAAGAAAGAATGTTGAATAGTCCAAATAACATAAACTTGAAATAATATATTAAGGCAATATATTGGTATGGAAAATCCATGCGCAAAGCCCAATACCAAGGTCGAAGATGTATTTATATTTCTTCTTCTTCATAGTCGTATTCCTCATGGCTGAGGGTCGTGGTCATTACATGGAATGAAACACACGTAACAACTTTCTTGGCATTATTAATGGAGTGGTTTACCATTGCCTTCTCCATTTCACACACAAGTTAATAATCAACAAGTGTGCAGGTTTCCTCACGATGTTTTTCCTTCACCGGAAGCAAGTGGTGGTCGATGAAAACTACATACATGAGTCAGATTGGTATACAAACTCATGTGGCACGAGTAGAATTCGAACCTGAGACCTTTCGATCCACAGGCGGGGGTCTTAACCATTACACCACCACCGCTTATATTTCTAGTTATTTATTATAAAAGTAAAATACGAGTATATACGGGACTCTCCACAATTTAAAAAAGTTTCGTTCAATAATACTATGTTTGATGATTAGGAGATTTGCTTCGCGATTATTTAGGTTAAAAATATGCACACAGCATGGAAGTTGAGGCCGACTGTATTTCCGTATCGTTCGGGTACAGTCGATCGCACTTAAACCCAACATAGATCTTTATATCAATGAAATAGTGGTGAACGTTCAAATAATTTAAGTAGATTGCTGTTGATTGTACCTTCGAATGTACGTACGTTCTGACTTACCAATTTTTGTACTGAGTTTAACGTACCTGTAATTAAAAAAAAAAACGTTAATTTATTTACAATTATACACTTCTAAAATAATGATCTGTTTCCCATTCTAGAAGAGGATCAGGACTAAAGTATAAGATGACAGCAATATCGTTCCCGAAAAGGGTTGACATCTGGCTGGCAGTCGTAGAATCACAGCCGTGTAAATCTTCAATATGTAAAGTTTTTCTTTTGATACGGATCGTATTGTGTGAATGAGGGGTGTAGTAGTAAATATAGAAATATTACACTGTGGGGAATCTTTCTTCTACTCAATTTAACCTCCTCAAGTTATTTTTACCATGGAGCATTTATTTCTTTTCACATGTCCCGAGGATTGTCTGTTTTCCACGTCGTTTCAGTTTCCATGACACTGCCTTACTATAATAAGCTTATCAAGTCAAGTTTGCACCCAAGATCGGCTCCTGACGAGGGAACTCCTCAATGGTAAACGGACTTTTTTTTTCGTGTTAAACCAAATTTGGTCTTGGTTGTCGTCAGACAATAAACGCTTGTGGCAATAATTACCTGTATGTAAATATACCTGTTTAGATTAATTTTCACTTCGTAAAATAAAACGTAGGTACCCGAAGGAAGTCCTACGAAAGGGAATTGATTACGAAACTCATTATTCTCAGCGTGACAAAAACGCGTGATAAACCAACAATTGTTACTTGCAAAACTACCATTGAATGCTAATGGTGTATGGAATTCGTTGACACTCGCACCTCTTATTGTCCTATGATGGCCTAGTAATTGCGTTATGGTGTTAACAATTATGGGAGCATTTTATACTATTAAATTAAATCCTGCATAAAAAATCTCTTCTGGATTGTAAGGACTCAAAGTACAAACAAAGGACACCGCTGACGTTTAGACGCAACGCAATAAACGTACATTGCGCAGTTTGTATGACAGCTTTTATTTACCGCAAGGGAAAAAAGCAATGTATATTGAAACTGCAAAACTTGGCGAACTGTTTGCCGATCGTGCATAGCCGGCATCAAAGTCAGTTACGATGTACCATTAATTTCAAAATGCTTTGAATCAAATACGTCAAGTAATTTCAGAAGGTTATTGAGATAAGCTAACGTTTATTGCCTCATCTGTACTTTCTGTACGTATTACAGTGTTCCTATATTACCAGGCTCATATGAAACGAATTGTATTTTACGACCGCATAATACTTGATCAATCTAGTGTAGGGTATCTGTAGATCATTCACCACTGCAAATCTTCTGATTTCCTAGTACCCCACTTACACTGTCGTTCCTAACGGTGCACTAAACAGGCTTTCGTAGTAACTGCAGTACAGACAGACGAACAACTCGTTGGCAATAGAATATGCAGTTGAATAGTCAAGGTAGAAACTAAAGTTTCCCGGTTCGAATCCTGTGTGTTTTTCAAAGACATCCACGGGAAGATGTGAAGTATTCTAGGACAGGCACCACACACCATATTTAACCTATATTTATAACATTTCAGAAGCTGGCGACAGATTTTTGAAAACTGATTCATTTTAAATAAACCTTCTGCTATATAGATTTGGGCACAAAATTGGTTTTAATACTTTCATCTAGAATTACCTGAAGAAAACCTTTTCTCAATATTGCTCAAGTCATCCGAAGACCTATTGGCCCATCGTTCATAATGCGCTCAATAATCGATAATTTGAGTCATAATGTAATTTAGTTCTAAGGCCATTCTCACATTTAAGCAAATAGTTTTCTTAAAATGTTTTTTTTTTTAATTTTTGTCATATTTATAAACATGAAAATATGCAAGGCGGCAGCGCTTAAGGCATGTCACGCCTTGTGTGCAGATACGAATAATTTCAAATTAAATTATACCACTAACGGCAATCCATCCTATCAAGTTACAGTATGCAAAAATTGCAAATATGGAGTTAAGTTTATTAGAAGCATATCCATATCACAGGCTACAACCGGAAAAGGCAAAAATTATGAACTCAAAACGCAGAGAGGACGTTCAAATATGGTAGAATTAATTAGAAATTAGGTCCTAGGAACGCGTGCGTGTGCAAACGGGAGGCCAAATAGGAAAAATATGGAAAACACTTCAAGTTCCAAAAAGGATGTCCGTCAATTCTAGTCTCTCTCTCTCTTTCTCATCTGAGCATTTTTTTAGTTGTTCCTCAGCTCTAAAGCAAAGTAGTTCGAATGACTTCGCAGAAATCGGAATAAGTTTATTTTTAGACACTACATTGTTCAAATTTATATGTAGAATAGTGTACACCTTTTTAACATATAAATGAAATTAGTTTCGCAATGTGGTACCGCGAAAACAAGCAAGGGAGCCTACCTATACCTATACCTATAGTAAGCGA
Source organism: Plodia interpunctella (assembly GCF_027563975.2). Taxonomy (NCBI): domain Eukaryota; kingdom Metazoa; phylum Arthropoda; class Insecta; order Lepidoptera; family Pyralidae; genus Plodia; species Plodia interpunctella. The sequence continues at coordinate 5,075,518 of NC_071315.1, forward strand.
TTACCGCTGCTCAGGGACTACTACGCTAACGTAGTTTAATGGCGGTGAATTTACAATGTATTTGGGAAGGTCGCATAAGTTATAATTTTAATGAGTTGAAGATTCTAAACAATATTTTTTACACAATAAACCTATTCTACAGTGTGACAAAGCCTTAACGAGAAGGGTTAAAGTTCCTAAGGGCTACGCTGTCGTAAATCCGAATTATTGCGATTATGTAATTATTTGGACGACATGAAAATTGGATTTATTTGAAAGCATATTTATTGATAAATTATTATGAAAAAAAAACAAGAATGCTAAAAACCTATGGAGACTTAAAAACAGAAACGGGCACAATACACCCAGACCAGCACAACAAATATTAATGATAACAGGTTCCGATATTTGCCCGCGCTAGGAATCGAACCCAGGACCTCCAGACACCGGGCGGAAATGGAGGCCACTATGGTCGTGACACTAACAATCAATTTAAGTTCTTATTAAGGTAATAATAAAAAATAAATAAGTTCAGTTCAGAAGGTTCATTAACCGTGCTTCACCCATATTGTCACGCGTCACCCATTCCATTTTTTTCCCTCTGCAGCTATTCTGTATATCCTAATATATTCAAGGCACGACATGCATTTTATAGCCTTCTTTCTGGGTGGTTTGGCTTGTCACCGTTACTATACTTATTGTATTCGACTTTCGATGTGTGAGGATGAGTGGGAAATTGAGGAGGGCCGGAAATTCAATGACCTCACAGACATTACATGACTTTATTACTGCATTTATGTTCTTCGATGTAATGGATAAGCTATTATTATGACTCCTAGCAATTCATATAAGCCTGGTACCTTGAGATTGAGTATATCAATAAGAAATAAGGATTTTGTATGTCAGTTCTTTCTAATATTTATTTTCTTACTACTTTGGGTTGGAAATGATAGCTTTAAGGTAACTAATACTTATGCGATTTATCATACATTTAAACAATAATTTTATTTTGGAAAAATAAATTTGAAACTCTCAGTTCACAGGAACTCTATGACAGTATAAATAAACAAACCTTAAATCTTTCAACTTAGACATTAGATATGTATTTTAAAACATATTGCATAATACCGCCGGCATGCAAATTATAAAATTGTATTCCAGAAAATTCCTTTATTCCTACTCGATTGCAAAACAATTTTAAAATATATGTTCCTTCAACCAATCTACACAAGAATGGCCGGATACGCTGTGACCTAATGGCGACATTGCATTGTATACTTAATTCGTGTTTGTTTCTATTCACACCCATTAGAAGTGCTTTAAACGTTTTGTTACAACTTTAAAATGACCATTAATTTAATTTATATATTTTTCTGTTGTTTACATTTTGAACTGCGAAAAGTTCAGGTGAAAGGACATCCATAAATTCATTTATATTTGTCAGACATGACTTACTTTGGTTCTTTAAAACAAAATACAGTGCATTATATTAAAATACACGTTTACATACATCGAGGTATTATGTACTATAACGTTATATATGTTTAAGTTTCATAGTTTGTACCTATTAGATGGTAAGTAAGTAAGTATTATATTTTTATAAGATGGTCCGGTGTGCTATCGGTCCACATAGCTATCTCTGTTTGTTTGTTCCTATGGCTGACAGTTTAAGAATGCCAAATAGCAATTAAATACTTAAGTCCACCATTGACTTGGGTATATTTTTTATATATTTCAATAAAGTCTAAAAAAAAGTAAATATGCAATGTAATGCGTAAATATGTTGTGTCGGTTTCAAAAATCACGATTCCATAGTTTCTGTCGGACACTATTTAGCAGGGTAATAAAATCAATCAATGAACTAATTGAACTAAGTAACTTCCCGAATAGTTACATAGGAATTCCTACATTTCGCGTGTGGGTGGGCAACACTGGTCGCTGTCAAAACAATAAATTAATTTGACATGCAAATGGACGCGGAATGTCACACGGACGTACAGACAGTAGGTAAACATATGTAGTATGCAGATTCAAAGTCTTCGCCTTTTTTGCGTATGAGAATTGTCATTTATAAAGTCGCTAGACCTTATTACACCGCACACTAGCGCCGCTGCCATATTTTTATTTAATTTATTATTATTTTTTTAAATTAAAAATAATCTTAACAAATTATACCACACTAGCTAAAGGTTTTTATTTGAAAGTATTATAATCACATTATATATTATAGTCACAATTTACTACACGATTTTGGTGGCTACCGTTTTTGATTTCGTATCCAATAAAAAATGAATTTATATTTTTAGCGCGTACAGTTAGTAAGTACCTAAAAGAGAGAATTTAATAGGGGAGAGCAGTGAAAAGTAACTCACTACCACTGACGAAGCAGCTTCGTTTAATTCGTTAACGAAAATAAATTTTACTTTTAATTTTTCATCTATGCTAGACAAGCAAGAAAATTTTACTTTTTTTATTGATTTAAATACTGGCTGGCCAATAAAAAATATGAACGGATAAATAAAACAAAAGAGCATCAATTACGACCGGCGTTCCAGCCGAGGAGCCAGCAAATGGAAAGTAGCCAATTTATTATTTAACATTCAAGTACATAATAATTAATGTCTTACTCAAATTGTTTACTTTTAACCAAAACGTGGGATGTGAGAATTAAATTTGGTGTAGGTTTACAGCTCTCACTGCACTGTTATGTCATACAAAATAGACAGAATTGTAAACGCATGCGTATAATGTTGTCAATTTAAATCAATAAATAATATTTTTTTAAATTTTAAACCCATTCTTACATATTTTTATCATAATACTAATTTAAAATGGAATTTGTATTATGTATCTAATCTAAAAGGCACAAAAATCTATGGATGGAACAAAAACAAAAAAAAAACTATATAGACGACGGACGAATATAACCAAAATATCTTCTTATTCTTCTTGACTATTTTCCCACTCATGTGAGGTCGGCACAGTATGTTAATTCCTTCTATTTAAAACTATTTACTTGCCATTTCATATCAAATGATTTTGTTATACATGTCACAAATGCTTTTTAACTAATTTTGAAATTAAAAATTCTGAGCGGGAATTGAACCCACGCGCCTGTCTATCCGTGACAGTGTTGAGTGACCATGCCGGTACAGCCGAATTAAGTGGTTTTAATTCCCGCTCGATCCCAGAATTTTTTTTCTCATTATTAATTTCAAAATCAACACACCCTTCTTATTCATATGGAAATTTATTTAGTGGAAGTTAATTTTAGAAATAATTATTTTGTGTAGAAAAACAATGAGCAATATATAATTATTTTTTACTCCTTACAAAGCAAAAACCTTTTACTTTGCTAATGACTATCGTAATAATGTATTGGTGAAAGTTATACTTTAGGATATTAGTGACAAACAAATTCTCAATAATGGATGATGTAAGAAACTTTAAGTACGGTTTAAGTCTACAGTTAGCACTTTGTGATGTAACATACCTTTTAATGGATTGATGGAAATAGCCAAATCCATTCTTTCAAATGTCCCTTTCGTGTCGCGATATAATAATTAATGAACGATTTCACAATTATTTGCTGTACCAGCGACCGGAGGTACGCCATTCAGTGCAGCAATTCGATTGGCACCGATCCAGAAACCACTGTGGACCATTTGGTCTATTATTTAGTATATCTACTATTGACAAAATGTCTCCTGTAGAGTTTCCGTTTGATTTTCTTTGAAAGAGTGAACTCGTCGAGTGGTTTAATTTTCTTATTGAAATCGCAAAGAAACTGATGAAAATATATATGTACAAACCAGGATAAGACCCGCTCCGATTTGAGGGACTACAGAAAGGGATGCAGGTATTTAAAAGAAAGAGATGTAGGACGACCTTCCTTTTCTAGAAAATACGTGCATCTCCTTCTTTAGAGCCTAGATTGTCCTAGTGGAAGATGTGTAAGTAGCCTTACTGCGAGAGCTCAAAAATCATGAAACTCGCAAGTTTTCGATTTATATACTTATATATTTTATATATATATATATATATATATATTATGATATATATTTTAATTGTATCCATACTTCTATTATAAATACGAAAGTCTGTCCGTCTGCCTGTTCCGCTTTCACCGCCAAACGGCTGATCTGATTTTGATGAAATTTTGTATGCATGTAGTTAATAATCCCCGTTCAAACATAGGCTACTTGTTTTTTTAACAAATCAACCCCCGAATGACTATTAGGGGGAGGGGGGGGGGGGGTAAATGATTAGGTTACTTAACTTGAGGTTAACACATAATTTGGACAATAATTGTTGCATTTCGACTATGAAGAGTCCAAAACTGTAGACAGAAAGAGAAAGCTATAGACCGCCATATCTTCCAGTTCATTCATACAAGACAATGATGCCTATGCGCATTATAAATAACAAGAAACGCCAGTTAGACATACAATTGTATTAAACACCTCTAAGGTCATAAACCCGACAGTTAAAGTTTCACTTTCATAGGGATCCGCTTATCGTGACCACACACAGTGGATAACAGACTTCATAGCCAACTAGCCGTGACGGCCTCAAGTTTCACTGCTAGCCTTCAGTATCTGTTTAATTACTAAGTTAATGTTCAACTCAATGCTTATTTACTGAGGGCATTCCCACAACGTAGCAAGGTTGGTTTCACGTCATTAGTTTGCACCTTTTTGAGAAGTTACTATATAACATTAAATTCGAGTTTATAAAATGCCTGTGAAGGTCTAATCCCAATATTATAAATGCAAAAGTATGTTTGTTTTTCAACCAATCTTCTTGAAATTTTACATACATATAGTTTGAAGTATGGAGAAGGACATAGGGTAACTTTCATCCCGGAAAAATCACTGTTCCCGTGGGAAATCACGCGGGCGAAGCCGCAGGCAAAAGCGAGTTTTTAAATAAATTTTTTGACGCGAATTGAGTGTTGTTTACAACTATATAAATACGGATAAGATTGGAAACGATTTTCAGGTACTCGGAGAGATGAAGTACTGGGAGACCAGCTCCAAAGAAGAAAAAGAGAGAATTCGGTGGGCACAATATATATTTTTTATTTTTTTGGGTGGCCGCTGATATATTTTCTTTTTTTCTATTCTGCTGAGCAAGGAAACAAGCACCTGGGGGCTTAACATCATCTCTTAACGCGATCCACTTTACAACCTAACTTGCATCGCAAATTAGTACCATCAGGATGATATAACGATCTATTATGGGTAGTGACCAAAACAATACGCCAATTCGATTTCATTCACTCATTTTGCATACAATTCCGTACCCTGATGTGCATTGAGAACGTAAACTGGATCGCTTAGCTGTCAAAATTGGCGATTCAAAAAAGTTACTATTTCAGATAGGTTTCCACGAAAGAAGTCTCACAGACGTGGCGCTACTGTCGCTGAAAACAACGATGTGGTCTACCTATTATTGATAGTTCCTAATTTTGCAACGGAAACTCTTTCGTGGTACGGTTTTTATGTTTCGAACTTTGTGTTTAGATGTTATGACCGACAAACTTTTAGTCTGCATAATATTGCATTTGTTTTAATTTAAATATTTTATTTTATTGTGTTTTGTATTTACTTTAGTCATGTAACTAACACAAAGATAATCATATACATATTATTTTGAAGTAACAAAAAAAAACATATTGTTTGCTCAAAATGGTAAGAATTTGATATCGAAACGCAATTCTTGAATTGAGATAAAATATATAGAGATCGTATAGCCTTATCTCTTTCTTACATTTGGTTGCTGTCACTGGGGTTTACGATTCAGAGACAATTTTTATTTTCTTAATTAATTTCATTCATTCCTTACGATTCAAATGCGACTTTGTTAAGACTAGTTGGTGGTACCAAATAACGCGATTCATGTTAGGTTCCTAAACTAAACTGCCCTACAATTGAATCGTTTTGTAATAGTTGATGGTAGGCCCCCTGATGGAAGCAGCCGCTTTGCGCCTTAGAGTATGATATCCAAGGTTTCAAAAATAATTTTGTACAAAATTTTAAATGTTAGGTCTAGCCGCACTTCTGCTGTGTTTGACCGTAACATTTATATTTTTTATTGTCATCTACAAAAGCTGCACTTATACTTAAATATATATTTTTTTAAATCAATTTTGTACAATATAACATTAATTTTGTACAAAAATGTTTGTGCAACTTTGGATAAACCGGCGCGGCGCGGCGTACCTATATCTTTTTAAATCGATATATATACATAATAGTTTCCGTATAATAAAATGATTTATCCGCGTCATCATCCTTATAATCTGGGGTGGTCCAGAATACAGTTATTGTTAACCAAAGCACGTGTTTAACTAATATTATGCACAGTTGCGTAATGACACGCGATAGTAACACTTAGTATTACTATTAGCCCTAATGACGTAATGACCCATCCCGCCCTAGGGTTTAAAGATGCGGTTATTTGTGATGTTTTTATTGTATTTCCAGCTTTTGCCAGCGGGAAAATTACTTCCCCGTGGGAAATAAGGTTTTCGGGATACGTAGAATTTTATTTACTATGTGTTATTGTATATTTTGAGAAAATATACAATAACACATAGTAGTATGGTGCAGAAATCTGTTATGTGCAAGACGTGCTGTTGAATTAATATATAATAATAATGTTCGAATAAGTGTATTTGTTAGACAAATAAAAAAAAACAACTTTCAATATTCATTTCACTACTACAACTTTTGAACGGCTGAACCGATTTTGATCAAACATCATTACACATCTAAGAAGCACAGCATGCATACTTAAAACATTTGCAATAAATATCTATATTTAATTTTGACCGCTAAATAATCACTTTGCTTGCTGTCGGTACTTTACTACTTGTGGCAAATGTACAACAACCCATAATAATTAGCTATCTAATAAAAAAAACATCCAAATCAGCTCACCCGTTGATGAGCTACAGTGCCACGTACACAGACAGACACACTTAGCGATCAAACTTATAACACCCCTCTTTTTGCGTCGGGGCTTAAAAATATATGTAGATACAAAAGACGGACAAATAATAATAACTGCACTGCCCATGGGCTTTAACTGCGCCAATAGGAGATATCTTTCCGATCGCGGACGCGAATTTAGATGTACAGTCAACAGCACATCAAGTTACCCTGCATGAACTTCGATGGCGCGGTAATAGAGGCGAGTTTGCATTGAATTTGGGTAGGTTGATGTGCGATTTTGATAGTTATAATTATAAGAGTGACTTAAAATAAATGAATGAAACCATAATACACCGTAATAGACAAATTTCTTCGCTCCCGTTGGGTAAAGACATTCCTGACACCATTCCAAGCCCAAACATAACCTTCAAGCCGTCAGTTCCTTCAAGTCACAGATAATTATATTCGAGAGGTTGCGAAACCACAGACAATGGTCGTCTATGGGACAGAGCCTGTGGCGACACAATACTGGTATTTTGTGCCCAACTATGCATATTATGTAATAGACAATGAGTATTTTTGTTTGAAAGATTTGGGTTGGATTTCACGACGTAATAATAAAATAAATCTATGTATGTGTAATATACCTATCTATGTAATGTGTAATATTCTTTGTAATAAAAATCTGTCTTATTGTATTTTTATAAAAAGGTTACATTAATTCAGATGTCAATTACAAATGCACAAATTTCTTCTCGTGATAACTTTACAAAAACCAAACTGCACTTTGCTGCCTAAAGTTTAAAGTTCAAAATGGCATGCCATAAAGTTTTTTTCTAAGAAACCGCGCGTGTTTCAGATCGCCCATTGATATCCTGAGCAGTCCGCATTGTTTCTGGTCGCCTGGTAGACTGGGAATGACGGCAATGGTCTGGATAACATATTTCACACGCTGTTTAATAAGGCACATGCGTAATGTGTATGCATGCGCGTTCATGGTTTGCTATTGTTGCGGCGTAAACGCGTACAAAATCATACGCGCGCAAATACGCATTACGCAGTAGGTGTGTACCGGCCTTTAAGGCCAGTAGGGTAGGCCATTTTGTAGCTTTTGAGAAATTATTTTATAATATAAAATTTGACGAGAAATCCTTTTCTCGTCAAATTTTATATTACAAAATCCTATGACAGACTTATTTCTGAATAAATGGTTTGATTTGTTTTTTTGCTTTTCATTCGAATCTGTGACATTTTGAGCACAGGACTTAACCATCATCGTACTAACTAGGTATCGCACATTAATTTTCGTGTATGTAAAAATTTAAGTACACAATCTCATTAGCATACACAAACAAAAACAGCCTCTAAAACTGTCGGTATCTTCCACAATAGCTACCGCGCATGCGTGATCGGAATACCATGTTTACAGACAATCGAATCACGCGATTCGATTGATTGATCGATTATTGTGAATACACCGAAACAATGGCGCGAAACGTATGATTTTGAACAACATATCGATATTTTTACAGTCTAGACTATTTCTGCCGATCAGAATTTTGAGACTTGATTTATTGTTATTGAAACACAATAAGTAGCCTTTTTTTTTGACATATTTAAAAGGACAGAAGAAATTAAGTATTCTTGCAAAGTATATGACATTATAAAGAAAAGTTTAGTTAATTAGTTGTTCATATCAATATGCAATAGATACTATTATTTCAAATTGGGTCGACGATGTAAAGGAAATTGCAGCAGTATCAACAATAAGGATGGCCCAGGACAGAGATGATTGGCGGAGACGGAAGGAGGCCTATACCCAGCAGTGGGTCACGTAGGGCTACAAATGGTGATGATAACTTCATTTTACAAATTAATTTAGTAGATATGTCGGTAGTAACGGCAAAATTTAACCGACATAATACTAAATTTTAAAATCAATGATTTTGGGTAAATAAAAGTGTGGCTGACTGTACTTTACTAAAAAGGAGTTTTAAATGTGCGTGTTTCTATTTATGTTAGAGTAAATTGTAGGAAAATTATTGAAAATTCATTTGATTTCACATATACATTCATAACATTTACGACTCCGTTTAATTGGATATAAATATAACACTTTATGTGTGTCTGTTGCGCGTGAACTATTTCAATTTGTAACTGTTTCTGTAGCGGGAAAGCCGGGTGCTGCAGCTAGTGCCATATAAGCACAATACTAATGTATATGTCGCAGCCATCTGGTTAAGTAATTTAATTGGAAGGCTAGCCCGTTCATTAAATGCCGGCATTAAATTGAACACCTAGGCCGAAAATTTAACTAACATCAATCAACGTTCAGCTAGACTGGCAGCTATTATACGCTAGCCATTTGAAGACGACTGACGTAAAATCAGCAGATAATTTAAATTTAGTTCACATTTTTTCCACTTCCGCTCTAGTAGTCGCCAAAACCAAATATGACGTCATACAGCTCGCCCAGCAAGCAATTTTTTGTATTTTTTCGGTTTATATTTAAATATATAAAATTAACACTTTTTTATCTTAAGAAAGGCTATCATTTAATATGAAAACTCATGGTATTACCCAAATCAAACAATACAAAGTCGTCTGTATTCCATTTAACAAAACTAACATTATTTCGCGAGTACATGCATGCACCCTTAAAGGCACATAGTGTTCCCTCTGCATTCTCCACCGCATCTATAATGGTGAGTGTTTTAAGAAGCTAATCTACCTTGTGCCAGCCGCTGAGTTCCACAGTAAGTGTCATCAACTTGACGGTTGACGCTCAACTACAGTCCATATTTTACTCAACTTTTTCCTGCGCTGCACTAAACTATGGAAGAAACTTCCCTCAGCGCTGTTCCCTAATAGCTTCGACATTGGGCTATCGAAAAAAGAGTATCGCTTTCTCAAAAAGCCGGCACCACATCAGTGACCCGTATCGGGTTGCCATTGGCTGCGGTGTTTGCTTACCATCAGGCAAAAACGCATGCTCGTTTTCCCACCATCCTACTTCCTACTAATACTACTTACTACTTATATCCTGAAATACTAATGGGAAGAAAACCCCGGGGCGCAGCTAGTACTAAATAAAAACTTAAAAATGCCGGTAATATTTCCTCAAACGATATTCCACAGACAAAAAATGCAGCGATTCAAATGTCAAATAGCGTACTGTCAAAATCGGAGGTATGAATTTTAACAACTCTCCTGGGAAGCGAACTTGCGACCTCAGCGAACCGTTAGGTACATTGTACCACTGTACCATAGATAATCTTCGGATAGCTGTATTGTTTGCTTTATGATTCTTATTATGTTGTTAGATTGATTTTGGATTCTATAAAATATAATTATCTGATGAGATTCTTGCGGAATAATCGAAATTGTGAGAAATAAATTTATACACTAGTGAACTCAAACTGTCAACACTCTACTGAGTGTAAGAGGTACTGAGGTACTGAGGAAACCTGCATTCTTCAGGTTTCCTCATGATGTTTTCCTTCACCGGAAGCTAGTGGTGGTATATGAAAACTACTATATACATGAGTCAAATTGATATACAAACTCGTGTGGCGCGAGTATTCGAGGACATGCGAGGATTCGAACACCTGGGACGTTTAGATATATATCCATATGTATATGTATATCCAGGCTATTAACTAGGAAATACAAGTGTATCAGAATAGTAAAACAAATGTCGAAACGATTGCGATACAGTACAGCTGAAGTTTTTGCAACAAGATGCAAACTTTTTAAGAATGACTAACACAAAAAACCGGTATCCGGTAACCGGTAACCGAAAAAGACAAAGTTTCGATTTTATTTGTATAATTTTGGGTAAGAATGTGAAGTTAATTTGCAAGCACATTCGATACATTACATTGTGGCGCAGGAATTAATTTCACATTTATTTATCATGACTAAATCCTGATTTTACTTATTTTTCTCAGATGACCGTTCTCCCGGATTCTTCCGTTGAGCGTCTGAGCCTCAGTTCATCCATTCCCACTGTTTCAGTTGTCAGACCATTGGCACGCATATCATGCGTGACGAAAAATTTTACATTGTTTTAAATAAAAAAAATTAAAACGCTTTCGACAATAATTAATTTGAGAAAAGACTGCGGTACAATTTGTTGCGCCGCTTTTTCTTCTTCATTTGCGCTTTGAAAGTTGGCAGTAGAATTAGTTTTAACCATACATAAAAGAAATATTTGGTTTTAACTAAATTATTGACGTCACAAAGTGATTATCATCCTAAGCTGAATAAAGAATTTTCAATTTAAATTTGTCACTGTTATTCAGGCGTACAGGTACATATATAATGAAATAACCCCTTATTAGGATTCTCGAATCCGGAAACATACAGACAGACAATACTTACATGCGTTGACCCTAACTTAAGCCGACGTGGGGGTCCAGCAGCGCCTTAAGTGGATATCCGCAATGAAAGGGCAATTGAAACCCAACCTTAATACGGTGTTATAGTTAAGAGCTAGTTTTGACTTCATTAAGTTGGTGCTTCAACGTTATTTGATCAAGTGATAATTTCTAATTAAAATGTGAAGGTGAAAATTGTAAGAAACAATAATGGTAAGTCCTTCTGGCATGATAGGGACCCACACTGTTCAATTGAGCTTCTTTCGGCATTTCTTCTTGGCAGTGGTCGTTCCGAAATGCCAGTAGTTTGTAGCTTGTGAGAAATAACTATTTATTATAAAAATTGACGTGAAAAAGTGCCTATGAAGGTATAATTTCTGAATAAATTATTTGAATTTTGAATTTGAAGGAGTTTGGGTAAAGTTTAAGCTAACAGAGATATTTCATAAAGTAACTAGCAGCCTGTCCCAACTTCGCTCGGGAAAAACATAATAAATTATATACTTAAACTTTCCCCTTGAATTACTCTATATATTTACAAACGCGCATCAAAATCCATTGCGTAGTTTTAAAAATCTAAGCATACATAGGAACAGACAGCGTGAAGCGACTTTGTTTAATACTATGTAATGATAATGATATAACATAACGTATACGAATACAAAACGCAACAATACAACACAAGCCAACCTCACTAAGGAAGAAGAATAGCATGACAGAAACAGATACGCTTGTACTTGTACAACAAAACCGATTAAAATGATTAATTATGCGCATACAGTTCTAAAAGCCTACACAATTCCGGTAGAGCTTTGAGCATGTGCCCGGGATTCAATGGGCTATATCAATACGCCCAGATGCAGTTCAAATTCAGCTTCGAATCACGGAGGAGCTCAAGAATGTGTTAACATTTTTGGTCACCAATCCAAAGACCACTGTGAGAATGACTTAACCGCCAACATAACAGGCCGAGCGCGCTAATCACTACGACATTGAAGTCAATATAATATTTATTTCTCAGCTGATTATTCTCGATTAATGTCTGAGGAAGGTTTCCTATTTTCCTTCTCCACTTTACCACGGTCTTCACAAGTGTACGTTATGCGACTTCACTAATATATTCACTATTCAATTCATATTCACTATCGAGTCGATTCGCAGTGAGACGCAAACCAATCACAGTGCGCCATTGTGACGCAACGACAACCACACCGCAATGTGATTGGTTCCCTGCGTCTCACTTCGAATCGATTCGATAGTGAGGAGTTAAATGGGTTACATTTCACTCTTCACTATCGAATCGATACACACCTCACCCTAAGATAATGTATCGCTTCTCAAGGCCTATTACCAGACTTTTTGAAAGGGCCCGGTGTTGCCCACACGATTCCGGTAGAAGATGGTACATAAATGGGTGCCCTTATAAAGATGAGAGAGGTCATGACCTCACACCCACAGGTAAAACAGGCCTTAGCTGTTTCTATTGAAATGTCTTTTGTACAATTAATTTAATTAAAATTAAGCTTTTCTATTATGTGAGATGGACAATTATTTATCTATCTAGTCTATCTGTATGTTGTGTTAATTGTCTATCAATACCACCTTATGTTTATAAGTTTTACATTGTCGAGCATGGTCGTGGCGAATAAAAGTACATTGCTGGTTTACTTTGGATTGATACAAAAGCTGTACAGACGACAGCTGTCAATTTACTCTGCATAGATCTTGATACCTTGGTATTTGGGGTGAATTTGCATTAGGCCATTGGTTCGAATATTTCATGTCGCTTCAGTTTCCATGACAATGGATTTTAAAATAATACATTGTCATGGAAACTGAATCCGGGATCCGCTACCAACGAGGGAACTCCCCAACGGTTTACAGCACGGATATGAATTTTTCGTCACGCGCTGAATGCAGCAAGATCTTCCTGACGACAATAAAAGATTGTAAAAAAAAATTTTTTTTTCTTGTTATTGTCATACAGCTCTATTAATTAATCTTCAAATAAACATGTGTATATTATACTATTATCTACATCCTGAATCACCTCTCACAGTAAGACCAATTGGACGAGATCCGAAATAATCAAAATAATCGAATCGACCTCTCGATAATTGCGTCAATTCGATATATCAAATCGACTGATTGGCCCACTTGTCCGAAAATATGGTTTTATAGCAATCAAATTGCGTCGGCCGCTTCCGTGTTACTCTTTGTTAGATTTTGATTGTGTTTTTTTGTAATATATTAGTTTTTATGATTGTATGGAGGGAATCTATGGTCGACCGGATCATGTCTGTCGATATTATTATATCTCTGTGTATAGAATGTGATCACAACATAAGTATGCAGTACAGCAACAATATGTCTATGATAACAATCTTTCGACTCTCAATTTTTTAACATGCTTTGTATGGTTTCTGTCCTATAGTTTTGTATATCGTAATTAGAAAAGCCAATTAAAACTATTACCACGGAATACAATTTATTTATTTGTTTAACAGAAAAATGTAAAAAATAAACTAAAATCCCAGGGCTTTTACAAGCTTAAATTTAACTTTCAATGTATTACGGAAACGGCTCCCGACGAGAGAACTCCTCGACGGTTAACTGCAGGTCATAATTTTTTTGTCACCCATGCAATAAGATTTCTCTGACAACAATAAAACTTTGTGACAAAAATGACTTTTTTGCAAAAATCTTAATAAATACCACAATAAAATTACTTTTTTCAAAAATGTTATGGTTCTGGTTGCGTTCTACATGAGCGAGCTGGGACGCGCCGATAGTTCATAAATAAATAAACCACATTTTATCACATTTCCTGCAACATTTCATATGCTGTAGTACACATTCAGCAATAGTATATCTAATCAATCCAATCTTACTGCGATCCTATTGTGTTCAATTGTTTTTATTGTCTCAAAGTGATAAATATTGTATTAGATCCATTAAAATTCAGTTTCAAGAGTAAGCCAGCAGGAACGAAGCGATGTTCCAACCCAGTTATTTAAAAAAAGTCAAATCCATAAAATGAGATAAAAGGAAAAATACTTATGTCATCAAAACATACATACAAAATATGTTTTGTCACTATCCCACACTTTATAATATTTGTAGAATATTTCTTTTATCTATGGTAGATTGAAGTCCCAAATCTTGTTCCACTACTATTTACTGACGTAATTCGTATGAGATGTTGGCAAATTAGGTCTAATCATTCGGAAGGCTCATTCTGGGTCGGTGACGTAAGTGGAATGTAATCTCTAAATCTACCAGATTATCCATAAACTTGACAACTGGGCTGATATGTACAGTCGGCACGTCAAACCACAGACCACAGACTTATATATTACTATTTTTTTCTGCCCTCTCATTTCCCAGGGGAGCAGTTATTTCTCCGGGATGAAAGGTGTCCTTCTCCATACTTCAAACTACGTACCTACCCATGCAAAATTTCAAGAAAATTGGTTATGATAATATGGTTGTTGTTATAAAGTCTATGCGTCAAATCGTTGCGATTTATTTCGACACATTTCAAATTCAACACCTATACGTACAACGATGCATCAACGCGCTGCGCTAACGCGACAGAGTACGACGGAGCAATGGGGGCAGCCCTAACATGACGTGCACTGAACCTAATCTCAAAACTACTAGTCCATAATTGATAGATGTCGTACGAAGAGACTAAGGAACATAAAGAGAAATAGATTCGATTTCGGGTTCGATCCCCGGTCGGGTCATGATAGAAAAAAAATTTCTGATTGGCCCGGGTCTTGGATGTTTATCTATATGTATACGTATTTGTTATAAAATATAGTATCGTTGAATAAGCATCCCATAACACAAGTCTCGAACTTACTTTGGGGCTAGCTCAATCTGTGTGATTTGTCCTAATATATTTATTATTATTAATGGCATTCTCAAAGAGGGTTGACTTAAGGCTGGTGGCACAACATAAAAGGTTTTGCATATTTTTATTTCTTTTTCGAATGTCAACTGTGAATGCAACTCGGATGCAGACTACGAAGAGAGCTTGTACAAAGATTATAAAGCTTGTCGTTTAGCGATCTCAGGCGATATCTTCATAGTCGTATCTAAATATCTTAAGGCGAGTTGCACGAGTCAACTTTGACGTTGACTTTAACCTGCGCGTCGCTGACGTTTACAGACAAAATAGCGTACTTTGCATGTTTCTGCTCATGTTAAAGTTACCGTCAAAGTTGACTGGTGCAACCCAGTCATACTGAGGACCTGTTTGACTTGGGTTTTACATCAAAACTGGTTGCGAAATTATGAGGTAATTGAAGATATATCGACGTTGTCAGTGGATAGTATACGTGGAATTGTACCGGGAGTTAGGGCAAAGACTTGTTACTTGACCCTTCGTATATCCCGAGCCCTGACGTAGCCACTAATGCACTGAGCGGGTGACTATCCTAACTAATATTATAAATGTGAAAGTTTTTTTGTTACCTCTTCACGCTCTATCTACTCAATCAATCTACATTAAATTTTGCATTCATGTAGTTTGAAGTATGGAGAAGGACATAGGGTACCTTTCATCAGGGAAAATTAACACGTGCGAAGCTGCAGGCAACAGCTAGTACATTATGGAATGTTGAACACTTCAGTATGTATAACTAACTATATAACTAGACCGGGGTTTCGCTCCCGTGGGAATTTCGGATTAAAAGTACATACAAGAATAACATATAGGTATGTTATTCTAGGTTATATTCTACCCGTATACCGAATTTCATAACAATCCGTCCAATAGATTTTGCGTGAAAGAGTAACAAACATACATCACAAACTTCCGCATTTAAAATATTAGTAGGTTGATACAAATTCGATATATTTTTATAAAAGTAATTAGAGAACAAATATGGACAAATTTGACAAATAGACTGATGAGAAAAGTAGCTCGAACGGTTTTATTTCATAGACCTTCGATGCCTGGTCGTTAACCTCGCTGTGACAGCTGAAAAATAGTGTAAGACGCATTTGATGATTGATGAGAACGTTTTCAATAAATTATCAGAAATAGAAGAAACTCACCATCATAGGAATCCGGTATATACAGCGGCTTGCCCACCAGCTTGCCTTTCTTCCCTGACAGCGGCACAGCCTCCACGCGCCTATGCGCCTCTAGTACTCGATATAACAACACTGGCCTCTCCTCATTCTCAAACTTGACCACTCGAGGCAAGGAGAACTTCTCCACGAACTCCTTCAACGTCATCACTTCACTAGCATCGTCTTCAGGCTCGACAGAGCCGTTTCTCCTACCCAATAGGAAATTATCTGCCCATTCTGGAGCATTTGGCCTCCTATCTAAATAATCCTGTCGTCTTTCACTGCTCCGAGGCTTGTATCTCGGAGGGGGAGGTCGTTCTCTCCGTACAAAAGCTTCGTTGGCTTCTGCCAGCCATCTGGTGACAAGCCTCTCTCGTTCCACGTCCAAGTAGCGAGGCTTAGAAGCGTCACAGGCGAAGCGCGCTGCGTCGAAGCAGTATTGGGGAGGGGGTGGCCGGATTCTGGCGGGGGGGAAGAAACGGGGCGGGACGTAAGGGGGGTGAGGGGCGTAGGCCGGCGGCGTCCTCGGCCCGGAGCCCTCGACTGACGCCGTGCGGAACATCGTGTCAGGCCATCGAAGAGGTGGCCGACATCTGAAACAAATGAAAAAACTAATTTATACAAAAGAATTGTTAAATTAATTCAAGACATCATCAGACTTCCAATATCTACTTTTTTTATATATATCAGGACAAATCACATAGATTGAGCTAGCCCCGAAGTAAGTTCGAGACTTGTGTTATGGGATACTAAC
Source organism: Plodia interpunctella (assembly GCF_027563975.2). Taxonomy (NCBI): domain Eukaryota; kingdom Metazoa; phylum Arthropoda; class Insecta; order Lepidoptera; family Pyralidae; genus Plodia; species Plodia interpunctella. Next base: position 5,092,653 of record NC_071315.1, read on the forward strand.
TCAACGATGCCTACTATATTTTATAACAAATACATATATAGATAAACATCCAAGACCCAGGCCAATCAGAAAAAGATCATTTTCCATCATGACCCGACCGGGGATCGAACCCGGGACCTCTCGGTTCAGAGGCAAGCACTTTACCACTGCGCCACCGAGGTCGTCAAAGATGGGAGGCATTTATCTCATAAATAAATTACTTAGTTTTTTTTTATCTAGATGTATCTAGGCTTAATACAAATCGGCGCTGAATCATAGCTGAATAGAATAGTGAACGTACATCTACTTTGCATACTATCTGTACTTGCATGCTAATGTAAAATAAATATACCCGCATGTTACTACACGGAAATGAATTTTATATAAAGTCCCTCAGGTCAAGTTTAAAATTTAATTACAGATACAAGAATAGATTTACAATCATAAACTTTGGCGTTAGCCGTCAGGGCCGGTTCCAGCACCCGAGAGGGCCCCAGGCAGGGCCCTAGAAGGCAGGATTAGCATTGAAAGGCAACTCATTTTCAGCGCTTGCATAAATATACCATTCCAAAGTGACATTTTAACGTTTGGAGTTTCACACAAAAGTTATTTATTTATCCACCGGCCATCATAAAATGTTCTATTGGATGTAACAGTTTTGATAACAGATAGATTATTGTTTAGGAATGCTATGGAAGTATGAAGTTATTAATAATACTGTACATAAACTAATTAGTATTGCGATCAACATAAGTTCTCAAGGTACTTATATATACAACCGTATGCTGTATAAATTACCATGTATGTAATCCATGTGTCCTATTGCTAACACAGGTATAAGATTTTATTCAAGTCGGCTAAAGGCACCTGACATAACTTTACGACTGCTTACCGCCATCTTGTAACAGGTAGTCGTATACACACTAATAAACTAAACTGTCCGCTAGTGTGCAAGTTTCCTCACGATGTTTTTCTACACCGGAACTGGTGGTCTATGAAAATTACTACTAAATACTATATGAGTCAGATTGGTATACAAACTCATATGGCACGACTAGGATACGAACCTGAAACCTTCAGAGACAGACTTATTTCATGAAAAGTAGACACAAGGTGGGCCCAAGTTGTGTTACTACGCAGGGCCCATAATTACTCGCCTTAATACAACCCTGCTTACAGTTGGAGCGTTGTAATATAATAACTGATCAATTTCTTTATGATCTCCAGCCGACCATTATTCATTGCTAAGCCATCAGAAGTGAACCTATGACCCGTACTAACGAACATTTTATTACTACACCACCGAGAGTCAGTCAATGTTATGTTTATTGATTAATACACGTTATTACAACATTTGAGGTAATTTATGAAGTTACGACTTCCATGCTAATTTTTTTCTGGGTTTGGACCCTGGACTCCAACGCTTAAAGGTCAAGGAAGATATTTTTCTATCTCCACAATTGCGGAGAGTAACATGAAAACATTAATGGTACTTCTCCTCCCGCGCAAATTGTAAAAGTCAGTTAAGGGAAAACGTTCTTTCCCATTTCAGCTAGAATTTGTGGAAGCTCTCTCTCTCTCTCATCTAAGAGTTTGAGTTTATCCGCTGAACCCCATTTTGATGAAATTCATTATGCATATAGTTAAAGAGCCCCATTCGAACATAAGTTACTTTATTGGCGGTGTAATCAGGTGATTGGTTGAAAAAACACGTGGGCGAAGTCGCCAAAAAAGCTAGTACTGGATAATTTAGAGAAGACAATGATTTTACGATCTTCTCTGTATGTACCATGACTTAACAATCGTGCTATTAATTAACAAAACAACTAGTAAATCACAACGCGTCACTCGCAGCGGCAATTTCCTCAGCATACATAATATTTTCCCAAGTCTCAGATGTTCTCATACAGATATGTTGTGATGTCGACACTTCGGACTTGAGTCCATGAGAATTACTAATTGTCCAACACTGGTTTACTCATTCATCTCTTCTACATATAAAAATTATCTTTAAAAAAAGTATTTTGTCTTCCTCCACAACATCTCTTCATAGTCGTATTCCGTGGGTCGTTGTCACTACGTGAATTGAAACACACACAACAACTTTCTTGACACTATTCATGGAGTGAATTGTCATTGCCTTTTGTACAGAGTTTTGTAGGAAAATCTAAATGTAACATATCAAATACATAGAGTACTTTTTATCCCGAAGTTTCCATGGGAGCGAAGCCCCAGGGCGCGACTAATATCTAATAAATATGTTTCACAAGAGTTGGATAGCGACATAGGGCGGGTTTATTTCATTAGTTGATATATACATAAAATGTCATGACAAAAAGGTATACCTTTTTGTCAAAAAGGTATACCTTTTTGTCACGTTACAATATGACATTTTATCTTCTTCTTCTTCTTCTTTATGTGCATCATTACTGAATGTTGGCCGTCAGCTCCTTAAATTTTGTCTCATCCAGAACCAGTCTGAAGTCGTCCCAGTCGACTGTTTTAACTCCCGTCCGTTCTATGATGTTTTTGAGTCAAGACGTCTTGCGTCCTCTCACTTTTCGCTTTCCGGCAATCTTTCCCATCATTATTATATGAAGGAGATGGTACTGGGAGTTCCTCAATTAGTGTGCAGAAAACCAGGAACCAGGAAAATTTTCATACATTTTATCAGAAAGTGGTAAAACAGGCCCATATCTTCAAACAAGTTGAAAGAACGTCAATGACAGCTCATCTAGATACAGCCGGATATTTCAAAACACGAAGATACATTTTACAACCATATTTAGATGCATCGGAAACTGTTAATGTTCAGTTATTTAAGATCTTCTTATCATAAGTCGACCAGTTTTTGGATAGATCGAATGAATCATATATTTTCCCTGCGCTGGGAATTAAATCCGGGACCTCGCAATGGCGGGCGGGCGTGGTAACAATACGTCAATTGACGTCATGAATATGTCAACAATTTGCTATATCCGCGTTTCGAGTTTGGAACCAGTTTCCTTGACGCCACAAACTATTTGAGATTACAGTGATGCAATTGCTAACAATTATAACTATTAAAGCTCTTACGCCACCCTAAACATGTATGCCCAATAAATTGGATATATTGGTGCAATAAAAAAAATCTTGATTTCGACAAATTGGGTCCAAGTTTTGATTACCATTATAAAAGTGTTGATTGACAGAGAAATATCAAACTTATTACTGGATAAAAAAGTTTAAATTCATGAATGCTTGAATAGGGCTGGCTGCGGTTTTTTTGATCGAAATTGAACATAATTTAGCATTTTCCATGTAGTACTTGTAATCACTGTGGCCTAGTGGCGTAACGTGAGACACTTTCGTCCGAAATTATAATTTGCCGCCACTTTGATAAATAATGCTAGTAGTGAGAAAAAAACAAAATTAAAAAAAATTAAGATTCGGTTATGATTTTACAACCGGCTTGACGTTCACCCTCAACGGCGTCTGTAACCATTACCGCTTCAAAGTAACGTAAAGTGAAGTAACCACTAAAAAGTAATATATTACGCATATATTTTATCCAATCAGCTAAACTATTACAAAACATAACATTTTTTGCAATCAAGATCCAAGTGCCGAAGTTTTTACGCTCAGGAAACTAATTACAAACGTAATAATTAGATAAAATCGTCGAATCACCTGTCCGTTTGTCGATAACATCTGAAGTCTGAGTCTAACAGAGTTACATCAACATGTGTAAACCGATAAGAAAATATGTTTGTTCATTTCTGTTTCGGTGATCGAAAAATTACGGAATGTAAATGTGGCTTAAGAGGTCTGCGGAGCAAAATTAACTCCCCCTTCCCATTAAATTTACCAAAAGAAAAACTGTTTTTTCAAAACAATTAAACGGATGCGTATATCACACAGCGAAGCGGAGGTGGTGTTAAGATTAAGACGCCTGCTTGTGGATCGAAAGGTCCCAAGTTTGAATCCTACTCATGCATGCCACATGAGTTTGTATACCAATCTGATTCATGTATAGTTAGTATAGGTAGTAGTTTTCATTGACCAGCACTTACGGTGAAGGAAAATATCGTGAGGAGATTGATTATTAAATTTAAACTAACTAAAATAGAATGTTCAACCGTTATCTTTTAGTTAGTTTAATAGTTACTGCACATAACATACTTAACACATACACAAAACATTGTGCTCTTCATAATTATGGTACAGTCATCATATCAAGTTACCCGTACAGACTCTATGCCATGGTAATAAAGGCTAAATTGCAATGATTTTGAGTACGTTGATATGCTGTCTAGTAATACGTGGCATATAACTCACATTGTTAACGCGCAGGTGTCATACTCCGAAATGGTTTCCTGTTCATAACAAACCTGATGCATAGACGTATTAAATAGTACTATGACCTGATGCAACGAATCGCGACCTTTAATTATAGGGGTTCTTTTACTGCGCCGTGCTCTGTACTACTTAAGTTCTAACTGCGTGATGAGTCGGTGTGTCGTGTTACATACCCGTATTAAGCAATTAAATTTAAAAGGAGCTAAAGGGCGCAAACTTCTTCATGGTAGTATTTCCTAATGGCTGAATGGCTGTGGGTCGTGGTCAGTACGTACAACGATACACAACAACTTTCTTGGCACTATTAATCGAGTGATTTACCATTGCCTTCTCCATTTCACACACAAGATAATAATCAACCAGTGTGCAGGTTTCCTCACGATGTTTTCCTTCACCGGAAGCAGATTGGTATACAAACAGTCAGATTGGTATACAAACTCATGTGGCACGAGTAGGATTCAAATTTGGAACCCTTCGATCCATAGGTTGCGTCATACCCATTACACCACCACCGATTTAGTATTGAACAAAAAATACCCTTTCATTTCAACTCACACTAAAACTCTGACAGACAGACGCTTTGAATGATATTAACATAACAATATATGAATAATATTCTCCTTTTCGTGATCCGGGAGCATTTTGAAGCTAAGATTAATGGAAAATAGATTAAATTCATTGACCTTTGTGCGTCTGTATTGAATTTCAATGTAGTCGTAAATGGGCCCAGATGTGATTTCTTTTGGTGTTTCTAAACAATTCTAAGCTTTATTGAATTTAAAATTGTTTTTCATGAGTCTATTTATAACGCACAAAAGGATTGCATCGTAAAAAACACCTCATTTTATGGGCAAGAGGTTAGACACTTTAGACATACTAGTTTGTTGGGTAAGACGTTGTTTTTTATCAAATTTACCATTGGTTTATGTAAAGTCTTATAAGTAAGACTAAGGTCTTAGGGATGATTTGCGACCGCGTTGCAGCGGTCCAATCGCTCTGAGAACCATTCATTGATTTCAACATTCTTGCTTTTTAGTTATTTATTTTGTTAATGTAATTTTATGTTGATTTATTTTTGCCACCAAATTCCAGTTTGTTCCACAAATTTCAAAGTTTGCAGACACGATTTCAAAATACCACGTCAGTTGATTCCATTAAAAAAAATCTTTTTATATACGTCCATGGTGTCATGTATGTATTCCTTAACAATTCCATTTAAACCATAGAGAATTACAGAATACGAAGAATTAACGTACTAAGAGGCAGACGGCGCCGCGGGCGGAAGTCTAGTTGTGCGCAGAGTCAGCCTTCCATTCTAATAAAAGTGATTTAATATCATTGACCTGCGCGCGCGCACCTGATGGGGCGAACAGACGAGATATTATTCGAATGGTCTCTCTCCCCTATCTCATCTGAGCGTTTTGCCGCTTCCGTAACCATTGAGCGTCGAAGCCCAGGGTCCGCTTTCCTAATTTTTCCTCTCCACTTTGCGCTGTCGTCGGCATCCCTTTATGTTGTATAGGTATTGCGTCTTAGTTGATATAAATGAAATAAAGATTACCGATTTTTATTTAATTTTATTCGAATGGTCCATTATTCTAGCTAGTCATATAAAGGCAGTGTCTATTTATATTTTGTAAGAACAGTTTGTCTGAAATTAAACATAGTAACAACGCGTCTGAAAGTAGCTCGTCTGCTACGCCCACAATCCACATACAATAAGTATGGTAGTTTTATTTTATTCTCTATAACGGGCAACATCCTACGACTCTACGGGAAGTGTTGCCAATTCTATCAGTGCTGCCGTTAATAAAATTATTCATTTAACATTAAGATATCAGAATTCATCCATACTAATATTATAAATTCGAGAGTCTGTCTGTTTGTTCCGCTTTCACGGCTAAACCGCTGGACCGATTTGGATAAAATTTGGTATGCATGTATTTAAAGATCCTTGTTCAAATATAGGCTACTTTTTAATACTTTTTTTTTCCAAAAATCAATCCCCATATGACTATAATGGGGATGAAAGTTTGAAATATATTTATTTCAGACTTTATTTTAGACATACACAAGTAAGTTATTTTTTAACCCGTATTACACAACTAAAAACATATTTATACCTTTAATATTAAAAGAGAACCATTTAGACTTATCTGTCAGTTTAAAATAATCACTATCTATAAACATATTTAATTTGTGCCTTATATAGTACACACGTTCTTGCGATAAGCTCAACAGACAGACAGACTCCCACATAATCACATAATTTTAACTTACGTACGAGCAAAAATGGGTTTACGCCAAGCAAAAAAGTTTACGCCCAATTTACAACCAGACTTAAACCCATCTCAACATACGACTGACTTATACTACCTTATACTTGTAAACGACATTGAAGTATATATTTGTTCTACTAATTGGGTGTAGTTTCAGCTAAGGAGGTACGTACAATCTAAGGGACGACATTTTTTCCTTTCAGGCATGCAATATTTATGGAACTAGGTAATTAAATATAAGTATTATAAAAATGGTAACATATATATTACCATGCATGTATTCATAGAATGTGTTATATATGTATTTATAGTATGTGTTATGCATATATTTTAGAAAATATAAATATTATATTACCATTTTTATAATGCTTACATAGTAACATCTTAAAAAATGGTACGAATAGCAATCGACTCTTAGATATCGAGTGACATAGTAAGAAACAACAATCGAGTTTTAGACATCGAGACATAATCGAAAAACGTTGTTGCCCATTTTTCGCCCAGGCGTAAACCCATCTCGTACTACTGACTCATACAAGTTGACATTGGAGTGCTTATTAGATTTTTTTATGCTGATGTAAAGTTACGTTTTTGCGTGATTACTCTTTGATATGATGGGCGGGGTTTTGTTAGATTGCTTGCTTCAATATGCCATGGTAGCGTAGTTAAGATATGAATCATCAACGATGTACTATGCTAGTAAAATTTTAAGTTTGTGGCAAGACATTTTCGAAATAATTAAGATCACTAAAAGTTGTTCCTAAATGTAAAATAAAAACGTCAATTTTTAAGTTTGAATTTTTAAAACTTTTGACATTATTTTTCTAATTAAATTCTTTACTAGATGTTGCCCGTGGGAATTTTGAGATAAAATATAGCCTATAGCAATCTTGGATAATGTACCTTTCTAATAGTGAAAGAATTTTTGAAATCGGTTCGGTAGTTTCGGAGATTACCCGCCTCAAACATACAAACTCACAAACGCTTACCTCTTTACAATAGTAGTATTGATTTTATTATAGAATAGCTGCTGCCCGCAGATTCTAAGTTTTTGTAAGTTTGACCTCGGGTCATTAACTATATTTATTTAAAATTTAACAAAAATCTGTTTAGAGGTAAAAGTGTGGTAGACAGATATGGAAATATAGATGTTGACCCCAGATAGACCCGCAGCAAAAAGAACCCTTAACTCTGTCAAATGCTCCGTTTTGACGTAAAAGAAGAACAAACAACAAACACTTTTACATTTATGAAATTAGTATTTTATACAACCACAAATGATAAAGAAGCTTGTTAACAAAGTTGTTAGCAAAAATTGTTCCAGAACTTTTTTCAGAATTTCTACCACGTAAAAGAATTTCGTGGCGAAATTAATAACCACCTCTCATTATTTGAAGTTGATTAAATATGTAGGTAGCAATATGATCGAGCTACAGCCTGTGGTGTTTCGAAATGATAGCCTGCTGAGTAGAAACGCGGAATATAATCCAAAGAAAATAATGCCAATTTTTCAAGCCAAATTATCAGAGGTCAGTTATAAATTGCTTAATTTTAACCTTCATAATTATATTTATTCATATTTGAGTGTTTCTACGCGAAAAAAATACCCGTTTCCTTGTGAACTTTGGTATAAAAACATATTATGCAATTATACGTAACACGTTTTTGATTTTGAAGAAAAATGTTCTCAGGGTTATTCCACACAAAAGGATCGAATTAGCTTCAATATGGAGATAATAAACTTCTAAAAAAGAATAGTTAAGTTTTATTTGCTTGCTTAAAAATTTTATTACACAAGAAAAAAAAAACAAAGTAACTATGAAAAAATTTGAAAATCTCTTTTCAATCGCCAAGCAGACGGGTTATTCATTTTTTATTCGATTCCTTGTTTATTCAGGCACAAATGGTTCAGGCACAATTTATTTTCGAAATCAATAGCGTGCAAATATAATGCAAATCACCGATTACTATGCAGGCATGCTTGATATTAATATAATTGTCAGTCGTATCATGCTGTTCTTAACCGGGTCAGAAAGACCGTGGCTGATATTTGTTGTATGCACGGCTGTTATAGGCTAGATGAGATCCTTTCAATATTCTATTTGTTAATAGCCTGCCATCAAATTCAATTATTTTATTCAGAGCCATCAGGTGTCCCACTGCTGGGTAAATGCCTCCATCCATTCTTAAAGCATTAAAATTAAATATTCTTTATTCAACTACATAATCTTCACGCATTCGCGTCGGCGTTCGGCGACAGTTTGGAGATGGTATAAGTACTTACCCAAGGAAATGGATACATACATAATAACAATAATATATACATATATAAACATACAGACATATATGAAACACATAACCTTTTGCTTTCACCCCCGAAGCCCAGAGTCCGCGTAAAAAATATAATTTGAACTAAGATGGCTTCCTTTAAAACCGGTCGCCTACTTGACGTCAACCCTCTTTGGGAATGCCGTTTTACCTATTAGGTCTTGTCTTATCCCTTAGTCGCCTCGTACGATATGCACCGAAGGATATGTAAGTCATATTCTAGGGAACCACGAATGTATGTATTCATTATATTGACATAATATGAGAGTGATGTGATGTGAATTTATTTATTGCTTGAGCAGTGTTACCCGCCCTATTCATGTATGCTGTCTCTTGTATTTGAATCCCCATACATTTATTTATAAAACAGATATTTATTTGCGGTTCGTAGGGTTGACAGATAGTCAGGATTGACCGATGTTATATAATGTCCAGACTCCTGAGCGTCACGATGACAAAAAAACAAAACACGAAATCATGGAAATTACACGGTTTAAAAAATCACTTCACACATTGAACAATATCCTGCTATCTACTTGGGGCAAAGTACTAAAAATGTTATAAAAAAAAACTTTATTTTCTTGTTATAACTATAGTTTAGATACTTCTAATTTTCGAACGTGTTAATGCTGGTATCAGATCATATTCAAGTCGCCTAAAGACTCTGACATCTCATAATTAACTTAAACTGTCCACCAGTGTGCAGGTTTCCGCACCATCTGGTGAAGGATAACATCGTGATGTTATCCTGAGAAGCAAGTGGTGGTCAATAAAAACTGCTACATATTTTGCTATTAATTTTGATACTGAAATAACTTTTTAGTTCGATATATTAATTTATCACGTTTATAATCCCACAATAATTCCGGTTTATTAATATTTTGCGTGTGTCTATCCTATATATATTTTGTGAATGCCGTACGAGGCGACTAAGGGTCACAGCCGTGCCTGAACCTCAGGATCTGCCTGACGCAGGTTATAAAATAACAGCCGAAATTTCAAAAATTTTTACGCTAACCTCGGGCTTCACAGCGTCACAGCGCCGTATACAGTGAAAAAGAGATTTTGGTCACACCGCGTGTCAACCCTGACTGTTCGTACGAGAATTGAGACAAAAACACTGACCTTCGGAAACTGTAGCAGACAGCAAGTTCGATGGACAAAGTGTGGAGCAAAAAATATTGGTTCAACGCTTAGGACAGGGTTTCTCAATCTGGGCTCTGGTGATATGGTAAAGAAACCGACGGTTTAAAGACAGATTATTTATTTGCAAAAACATTAGTTAAAATTTTTACAATGTGGTCTTAAAACAAAACATAATTCTACATGTTTCACGAGCCTTAAGGATAACGAATTACCTTCTTCTATTCGAATCGATACAGCTTTTTGTATAATGTGAGACCACTACCTACCTATTTAACTTTTTTCATCACATTGTCGTTAGCCTCATAGTTTTATATGAAGTTTAGGTACTGATAGATAATAAGAAGAGGAGATCAGATAGGCCGGTCATAAAATCACAGCCGATTCTTCACATTTATTTTTGACGCTGTCATTGGGCTTCGTCAAATGACATCAACTCCATTAATGCCAGCTCCACACTGTCGTCGAACAGTTTGCCAAACTTACTCGGATTCGGTATAAATTGTTGTTTTTTCATTGCGGTAAATAAAAGCACTCATAATTATATAACTACGCAACGTTCACGCATTCGCGTCAGCATGTGTCTGAGTTCGGCGACAGTGTAGAGCAGGCACCAGATTGAGAAACACTGGCTTGGAGGAAAACCTTGCTAATCGGACGTGCTTTTTGTGTGGGAGCCTAAAATGATGATGGTTATATTTGAATTTATTACAGAGATCTCAACACAAGGAGATGCACCGCGTTTATGAGCAGAATGATGAAGAGAATACTGAAGCTAAATAGGTAGGTAGTAAGTACAAATTTTTCGCTTCTTCTTTAGGAGTTAGGCTCCTAACTATTATTATAAACGCGAAAGTAAGTTTTCTTTGTTTGTTACCTCCTCAAGCTCTATCTACCCAACCAATTTTCTTGAAATTTTGCATACATGTAGTTTGAAGTATGGAGAAGGACAAAGGATACCTTTCACCAAGGCAAATTAACAAAGCTAGTTTTATTATATGCATTGATTTCATGTGAATTTTTATGTCAATGGTCTGGAGTCAGCGGAAAAGAGAGCAAAGAGTATAATTAGCGATGCAGATCAGTTTAGGTCCTGCATTGGATCGCTTCAAGAGATGATGGTAAACCTCCCATTTTCTTTTCTGAAACTTCTCATTTCTTAATATAGACTTTATCAATCACAATGACTTATATTATATGTAAAACTAGCTCTTGGCCGCGGCTTCGCCCGCGTGATTTCCCACTGGAGCAGTAATTTTTTCGGGATAGTACCCTATGTCCTTCTCCGTGCTTCAAACTATATGTATGCAAAATTTTAAAAAGATTGCTTGAGTAGATAGAGTGTGGAGAGGTAACAAACAAACATACTTTTGCATTTATAATATTAGTTAGGATAGTGTCACGTAATACAGCGATCAGGTTTCGTCGCGATTTTGCCCAATTCTACCAAACAATTGGCAGAACCTTACTGTCGATTTTTAAATAATTTTATGTGGAAATTTAAACATAAATTGTCTTCTTCATACGTGCGCCCGAAAGCAGGTGTCATCATGTACTATTAAGGAGTTGAGGACATTATATTGCCCAAGTAATAAACTTAATTTTTAGAGGTTGAAGTGCACCAAATAAAGTGTAAAGGTTTAAGACGCCCGGCTGTGGATCGAAAGGTCCTAGGTTCTAATCCTACTCGTGCCACATGAGTTTGTACACCAATCTGACTCGTGTATAGTACTTTTCATAGTCAACCACCTGCTTCCGGTGAATGTAAACATCGTGAGGAATCCTGCACACTGGTTGATTATTAACTTGTGTGTGAAATGGAGAATAATTAATAGTGCCAAGAAAGTTGTTGTGTGTGTTTCACTCAACGTAATAACAACGAACCTCAGCCATGAGGAAATACGACTATGAAAAAGAAGACCACGGGCGGCCAGTGTTTACACAAACCAAAACATTTTGAATCCAATACACGTTGCAAGAAATTCTACTAATATTATACAGGCGAAAGATTGTGAGGATGTATGTGTGTATGTTTGTTACTCTATCACGCAAAATCTACTGCACCGATTGTTATGAAATTTGGAACACGGGTAGAATGTAAGCTGGAATACAACATAGAGTAATTTTTATCCCGAAATTCCCACGGGAGCGAAGCCCCGGGGCGCAGCTAGTAAACCATATTTTCGATAGCCGATCAAAAAACGCTCTCTCCTATGCCTTGTTCTCTGAGACCCCGAGGTCGACCTGCCCAACGAAACTTATATGGAAACGAGACGTGCGACACAAATTGACATGCCTTACCTTTAAACGCAGACTTTGCATATTAAGCAGCGTTCACAAGGTGCTAGTAACTATACGAGTTGCAAGTCAAGTTAGTCGAAAGGTGAATAGTATTATTTTTTTGGAATAGATGTCGAGAAAAAGAACATAAATATAATAAAATCACATAAGTGGGAAATCTATGGACCAAATGACGCATGCGTGATTACGCGAGAAATGTTACGCCTTTTTTATATACACACATTCACACAACACATTTACGCTCACATTTAGCATTCATAATATTACTTAGTTGGATATAAATCTGGAAACAATTTCATTTATATCATACGAGTATTATGTGAAATAAATTCATCGCGTACTTATCAAGTTGAAGATACTAATGACTCCCCAATAGCCTATTCAAATTAACGGTACAGTCGACAGCACAGTAAGCTATACAAATTCATTGTAAATTCTGCGTTATAAACGCAGATTATAAGTATCTATGCCGTTCCCGCCTGGCCCCAGAAAGACTTCTCGGGTTTGCCACCCGTGAAGTCTTGGTTTGATGTCGACAAGGTTGACGATGACTATGGATATGTTTGGACAACTAAGGATGCCGAAGAATTTAAAGTCACAAAGTTCTTTATCCAACTTAAGATGATATACATCATTTACTTGCTAACGTCAAAAATTTACTGTAAAAAAATACTAAAAATAACTTGAAACGAAGACCATGCGAAGTGGAGAAGGTACAATGGAAAATCGGACTCTTGGCTTTGTCCAATGATTTATGACTGATGAAGAAACAGTAAAATCGCTCAGTAGACAAATAATTATTCTCTGTGGATTATAATTACGGCAATAGAGGCGAATTTACGTTAAATTGAGATGTATGATGCGATGTCGACTGTAAACTTAACGCAATGTGTGGAAGATTCATTACACGTAAGAAAATTCCAAATATTCCCGTAATTGCCGAGTATTTAACTGTAATCAGAATTAGGACTTCGATGGAATTTTTGATTCCCACTGCAAGCTAACTATGTACTGAGGTATTTAACCATATGAAATTGTTGAAAACAACTTTACATCCGTATTGGTATTTATAAATGTGAACGTGGGTTTATTTGTCCTTTTTCACGTCTTAACGGAGAATAATATGTATGCAATTTTTTTTTGTAACGAAATAGTTGGAAGAGTGCAGTGTAACATAGACAATTTACCGAGCAACAGGTAAGTAGTATCCTTAATTGTTAATTCCTTATAAATATTATAAAACAAAGTCCTCTGCCGCGTTTGTCTATTTGTACGCTATAAGCTCGAAAAACTACTGCACGAATTTTCATGCGGTTTTCACTAATATATAGTGTGATTCCTAAGGAATAAGAGTGAGTTTTGGTGTATTGTCATTTAATACATAATTTATCATGTTTTTGATGATCGGTCAGTCAGTGAGTGAGTGAGTGAGTGAGTAACAAAATCAAGAGACTTTAACAAGTTACAATTCCTAAAGTACTTTTTCAAATTGAATGAAATTTGAAATTTACAGTGTTTATACAATACCTGCTTAGTTACTGAATATGCAGGCTCCCTGTTTTATCCACAACGAAGTTATTGGGGTTCGAAATAGGCCTGAATTGCTGCGAGGAAAGGATGGTACTGCCGTGCCATTTTTTTTGCTCGACCTATGGGCCGCTTGTATATAATAAATACTTTATCCCTTACCATTAAGTCGTGAAACTGGATGGCCAGGTTACGTATTTCTAGATGGTGGGTTTATTGGTGGAATTGAGAGTCTGAAATAGGTTGTTGGTCACTCGTGTCATACCACAAGTGACCTTGATTGACTGTTACCATCTGCGAAGAGAAAACGCTGTTACAGTCACGTGTATCGTTATAAACATGTTTATTAAGTTAATTATTAAGATTTTGTCACATTGGAATAACAACCAATGTGTAATATTAATGTACGTGACTGTACTAATGTTTTGGAACCATCCGATTAATATGTCTCATATTTGCGTAATCAATTACAGAGTTCATTATCTAGTTAACTAATTATTCTATGCAAATTACTATGATGCGCAATTATCAGTTAAAATTAACATTACACGTAACCTTCCCACTAAAAAGTCGGTTAAAACGCAACCTTAGATCGTATCTATATCCAAGGGTACGCGTGGGAACTATTGTCTTTAAACGTACACACAATATCATGTCAACCGTTACATACGCCTCTACGTCTTGGTAATAAGATGTATTTTCCAGTGAACCTGTATGTTTTGATGTGTAGTCGCGTACGGTCAGTTACTAGACGGCTTTATTTGGGTTTGTTTTTGATAAAGCTTGCCTCACTATTATGTTAATTACTTGAGTTACTTAATTTTCACTATTGCTACCTTATCTATCTATATATAAAAGAATAAACGTTTTTTACTAATCAACGCCGACCCTAAACCATGAAAGCTATAAACGCGAAATTTGGGCAGTAGCTTTAGGTTATTACGTAGTGCTCAGATGAGAAAGGATTTTTTAAAATTCGGCCCCCAAAGGGGCAAAAATTGGGGGTAAATTTGTATAAAAAAATAACGAAAATCTTTACTGATACTTGAAAATTGGCATAAACGCTATGCAACTAGTAACTAGAGGGTGAAAATAAATAACTAATAATCCCATACAAAATTTCGTCAACTAAAGATATGAGTAGACAGCTCAGCGGTGAACACCATTGAATTCACGTTGTTACTGTTGATGGTTCGAATCCTGAACTTCAATTATTTTGAATTAAATCTGATTAACTATATAGAGTGATTTTTGAGAAAGATTTATTATGGTTTTACCCGTGGTTTTACTGGTAGAAGCCGGAACAGACTGCTAGTTGTATAATATTTAATTATTCGGGCACACATGACAAAAGGTTGATTTTATCCGTGTTGAGATTACACTATAAATGTGCATTTCCTCACAAAAATCTAGAAACCGTTTCTAATTGTGAGCAATTTTTGTTTTTAGGCTTAGCATTACTACATTACATACGCAGTAGAATAAATAAATATCCTTTAATTTTTTAAAATAAATCATATAAAAATTACTATGTGAATAAATAAGCGAGTTCCGTGTCTATTTCTACTTCCTTTAATAGACGAATTAACCATGACACAGTTCTGTCTCGATCACAATGATATAATCGTATGCATGTAACACTCAGCGATCATAATAATTATCTGTTCGCATTAACTGAACATGAACTATTTATAAAATTGTTCAAAACATTTATTTTGCCCATCGGCAAAGACCTCTGCTTTCGTCTTTCATAGGATTCTGTCTTGGGTTGTTAAAACTATAATAAAATTTTAATTTTAATTCATTTCATTCAATATTATATAAAATGTTAAAAGTATTACTATAAGCTAAAGTATGTATTGTCTCGTTCTGTCACTGTCAAATATTGTAAAGTACGATAGTGACAAAACATATTTTAGCTTAGGTAAGTATGCTATAACTTTTTCAAGAATAACTGGCTTAAACCTCCAAAACCAAGTGCAACCTGAAAAGATCATTTAATATCTTGACCTAAATATATTTCTACAGATTTTTATAGATTGAACCAAGGTCACGCAAAAAAAATGAATCAAAACAACACATTATAATGATTTTGAATACAAAATTATATAATTTCATAACAAACATTATGTCATCAAGGTACAGAAGTACCTACAACACAATCATTACAGCACATGGTGATTCTTTATAGAAATCACAGCTGTCAAAATGACAAGGGTGCCGCCATTTTGGTCGACAATTTGAATTTCGAATCTGGGACGTTCCGCGAGAACTTTACTGTAACGCGATGTGACATAAGTGTTACGCTGTTACATCACTGTTAAAAGTACTAGGTATACATAAGTACCAGGTGGTACTTCTTTTTTTTGCCCTGCCTTTTTATCTGGTGTCGGTGCAGAATGTCTTTTACCTCCACAGTATTCATAAATACACTACCTAATAGTTCTTTTGTATAGTGCACCGATTCATTGAATCGGTGGTGAAGTATCATCATTAGATATTTTAATGCTGCTGCCACTGCTAAGGCCTTCCTTATGGATGGATTAGAAGAATGGGTTGCAGATATACGTCTGTAATTGCAATCGTAGCCTGTAATCGGGACCAACGGTTTAATGTGCTTTTCGAAAAACGGAGGAGCTCGAGATACTCAATTTTTGTCACCAATCCCTAGACTTATTGAGAATTGGCTGTGGCAGTTTTTGGCCTCTCATACCTTGATGACCACTTGGCCCAAGTTACTTAGCCAACCATGGCACCACCGTTTATGTTACAGGTATAAAAATTGCATGCCCAGAGACATAACTTTTCGCCCTTAAACCGTCGCGTCGGTGTCAACACATCTCTTTTTCTTAGATGAAGTTATAGATTTATCACTTTTTTTACTTTTCATTGTGAATGTTTATCTTTTTGGTATAAATAAATGCATTTGTGGCTACCACAACATTACCACCACCATTACCATACCGAACCGTTACCTTCACCATATAACCAAAATCAAGGATTTACCAAGAAAAAGCACACACAAGCACAAGCACTATATTTATTCACTCCGTCGCAAAGAAACAGAGAAAGTACGCAGCTCTGAAAATGTTTCTTGACGAACATTCTTGTTTCTTGGCGAACTGAAGACTGGGTCTTGCCTGTGATGTGAAATGCGCGTTCTTTTCACAGTATTCTATCTCTGAAATTTATTGTCGAAAAATATAGAACTGAAGTATTAAAAGCATTAGAAAATTAAGTATGACATCGTAACTACCGATTGACTGATACGATTGCCAACTACAAAAACCTAATTTACTACGTATTCCTCATTCCCACGGTACATCTATTGTTTCGATTTTAGGGTTTTTGTATTACGTTACCTATTACTGTGATTAGCGATGAGAACGAAAGTATTTTTTTGTACGCGTAACAGGTAACATGTATTCCTGCCAGCACTAATGTTATTACAATTTGTAATTGGCATTCCGTGGAGACAAGATGGAGATCGAATAATTTGTAATTAAGATAACGCATGAGTGTTGTGTTTACGTGTAATTTTGTAATACAGATTCTATTGTCAATTTTCTGATGAATGCCTGATATGTTCTCAACATTTGTTGAAAAAGACAATCGATATATAACTTTGATTTCGTAAAAGAGATCTATGTACAGTCAACAGCACATCAAGTTACCCTGCATGAACATATGGCGTGTACATAACATATATGGCGTGGTAATAGCGGCGAGTTTGCAATGAATTTGTGAAGGTTGATGTGCTGTTGACTGTACGTATCCCACGATTAGATGTCTTAGGAAAATTTATCACTGACAATATTTATATTTAAGAATCTGTTTCTCATTTTTAAAAAAATCCAAATAGTAGTTCAATGGCAGAGTAACAAACAAAAAAATGGAACTAACTGTTCGGTACTACTCCCAGAGAGATCATTTAAACATATAATAGCATTGTATTAACCAGTATAATATAGATAGAGTTAAAGTCGTGCTAACAAACAAAGAACCGAGAATCTCATCTGATATCTCGATCGGAGTTGGGGATTCCACGAAATCAGAAATGGCGTAAAACCTATCGTCTTGAGTTTCCTTGAATATAGTTGCAGTTTGATAGCACCTTGCCTAAGAGACCTTTAAATATTTTTAATTTTCAAGTATGTAATAAGTTTTATATAAGATTGATGGTGCCTTTGTTATGAAAAGTTAAAAAAAAACAAACACCACAGATAGTGCTATATAGGGGGTGATTGGTTAGGATCATTCTCACTAGTTCCATTGGCAAATAGTTCCATGGAACAAGTGAGAATTTTTTTCCTTAGTAGTTTCATTGACGCTTCAAACTCAATGTATCTAACTACTTAAAAATAAAAATTCTATTCTAGTTCTAAAAACTATATTTTTTTAAATACAAAAATGCCGTTTTATAAATAAAAATAATCTTCCAACGCGCCACAAAGAGGCAACGTGTCCAGTATTCTGGCAGCGTTGTCCCGTTGTATCACGAGACTTACACGCTGAGCAAAAAAGCTGAGTCTCCTGTTGCCTCCACGAGGCGCGTCGTGACATCTCTTAAAAATAGGACCTCAAAAAAATAGGAAAATTCAGGACCCCAAGTACCCATCGTTTCAACAGCAAAATACTATTTGCCTGTGGAACTAGTGAGAATGATCCATGGTTATTGAGCTTCACAAATATGATTCGCCGAGTCTAGACGCTAAGAAGAAAAAGCATTCTAGTTTTGTAGACCGGCAACACCTCAGTAAAATGCTACCAGTGTACCAGGATTGCATAGAGAGTATGGTGCAAATACAAATTTGAAATTCTTTATTCGACTTCGAATGATATACATCAAAAATTTACTTAAAACTAAGACTGCCGCCAACTTCCAAGGCGCAGGTGATGAAGCGGCGCAACAAACTTCACCGCAGCCCTTTCTTCAAAGATGTCAAATGTAGATCTAACGATTTTCTTTCTCGTATAAGGAAGAAAGCAAAATAAATCTATATTTTTACACTGTTATTCATAAAAACGTTAAAGTTTACTTTAAGATAAAGTACGTTTTGTCTCTTTCTGCCAATGTTAAAGAAACATATTTTAGCTTGAAGTATGTTTAACTTTTTAAATATCGTGATAAGATAATATTGTTTTTTCTATAAAATAAAATAAAATAAAAATTAGATTTGATCATAAAGCCATCAAGCTCGGAATCAGCAATCATCGTTCCACATACAAACAATAGCGCCACAGTTTCCACGAGGTTGCGTCACGAGGCAAGTGCCGCCTTTGTGAAGTTACTGATGACCTCTTCGGCTATAAGTTTCTTACAAATATGACATTTTTGACACAAGCTTTTATATATATATTGCCGTGAAAGTGATCTCGTTCGATTAAAAGCGTGACAAAAAAATCATGAACGTAACGCAGCCGTTGAGGAGTTTCACCTTTCAGCCGATCCTAGTTCACCATCGAGTGTAGCTTTTCACAATAATGCATTATTATCAAAACTGACGGTGTATGTAACGTTCCCAAATTCACCGCGGTGGTGGAATTTCGGTTGTAACGCTGCTAAGGCTTCGATGTGTACACATTCCATCTAACAAGTATAAGTATTTGATGGGTATAGCTAATTCACCCAATTGCCCAGAATGCGGTATTATAGAAAACGTACAATATGTGTTGATGGAGTGTGTCCGCAACGAGGCACTCCGCCGCGATTTTGACTTTGATTTACTCCCTGTTGGTACATGTAATTGTATTTTGGCTTCTCCATTATCGGACGATGCCAAACGCTTTATCAAACTATGTCTTCACATTAATTGATACAATTTTTAGCAAACCTTACGGGGGTGATATAGTCACTGCGTGACAAAACCCCTTTAAATCAATAAAGAAAAAAAAAAAAGTTCCCAAATTTAAGATCTATTAGTTGCTGGGAAATGGCTCCTTAACTTGCAAGAAAAAGAGCAAGTATGGCTTGCCATAGAAATAGCGCATTTCAATACATGATTTACATTCAATAATATGGCCTTTGCGCCAAATCGCTAAGATGACGAAAGATGAACTACTCGTATGTAGGAGTTACCTCTACTGTGATTTTGCGAAGCTGTTAAAACTGTTGTCTTCAACTTACCAATCGCATTTTATTACAATCAATCGACACTTTGCGAAAGGATTACCTGTAATAAAAAGAAACATTGTGATTAAAATGTACGATTATTATGTACTTATAACGTTAATTTTATAGGTCTTGTTTTTACTTCTATTCAGATGTAATTGTGTGTGTGTTGATCAGTTATCGCAGTCATATTGTAGAATCCGCTGTTTTACATAACGGCGCACCAAATTGAAAAACGGCTACTTCGTAAAGCGGCGGATTCAACAACGTGGCTAAAACATATACAGATATAATTAGGTACGACATAAACATTTTAGGGCGTGAAAATCATCATCAAACACTAATATAACTGTGAAAAAATCAATCGACAACGATGCCATGTCAAAATACACACAAATGTAATGCAAGTCACAAAGATCCACATGTACGGTAATGCCGTAAATAACAGTTAGGTTATATTACTACTTCCTGTAAAAGTGTCATTCAAATTGGGCGAGTGAATCGAGCGAGTAGAGTAAACGAGTTTGAAATCAAGTGTTTCTATGCTGACTGGGCGGCGATGCTCGTGCTCACTGAGTTATGATGAACTTTTTGCCTCGCAGCATACTAATTCGTCTAGTAATATAAATAAATACACAGATTGAGCTAGTCCCAAAGTAAGTTCGAGACTTGTGTTTTAAGATACTAACTCAACGATACTATAGTGTCTACGCGCTACTATATCTTTTCTTTAAAATACCAACAGCTAAAAATGGTCGATGACAGCATTTGTTTTTTAAAGAAAAGAAATATCGCGCAGGCGCGAGCTCGTCGTCACAGCGCATGCGCGTAGACAATAGTTTATAACAATATAGTAGGTATCATTGAGTTAATTTTATATAAAAAGATCATTTTCCATCATGACCCGACCGATGATCGAACCCGGGACCTCTCGGTTCAGAGGCCAGCACTTTACCACTGCGCCACCGAGGTCGAAGGATTGTACAACTGCTTGTTTTATTGTTTGTTTTTGTATTAGTATTTGTTGTAATACAATTTTTTGCAGTCGTTAAGACTGATAAGAACTGGAGGAGTTACGCAACATGGGACAGGGATGGATGGCTAAGTAGAAGGGAGGCATTTGACCCGTAGTGGGACACCACAGGCTATAAAAAAAATAGGCAACACCACTCGCCAATAAACTGGTCCAAACACAATCGCTCAACCAATCTGTAAACTAACGGTGCCGGATATAGTTAATTAATCGATTTATTAATGTATAGTTAAAGGAGCGGCTAATTTTAACTGCTTGTCCACTACGTAAACACATTTTAAAATCATATCTTTATCTGAGGATATTCCCTGTAGCTATTAAATAACATTAACGTACATATTTCTTTTTTCTATGACGTACTAGACGTACGTCATAGAAAAAAGTAGTCTAAGACTTACTGTGTTATGTATATTTTACATTTGGTTTTAAATATATTCTATTCTACACCTCATAAAATGTAGTTGACTCTATCTCTTTCCTTTCGAGTGTGTTAATTTACTAACTGGTGGCAGGTTTTAGTCAAGTCGTCTAAAGGCATCTGACATAACTATAACGACGTAGTAGACCAAATCGTCTTACTCAACCGCTAGAAGACACCTTACTAGACAGACAACTGGGTTGTTGAAAAACAATTTTTCAATATTCATTGCTCCGAAAAATGAAACAAAGAAAACCATTCCAAATGCACAATTACCAGTGCAAACTACATACACAGAAATCAACAAAAATCTACAAACTAAGCTACTAAAACATTGAAGAGTATATATATTTTTCTTTTTATTAAAAAAATGTTGATTTGTCTCTTTACTTTAATGGTGAGTCTTATGTATAATTAGAATTATAAAAGTTATTTTTTCATTGCTGTTTGATTGTTGTTAAGTAAAGATATGTCCATCCAATGAGACCAGTTCCTAAATTAAAAATATCTAAATAAATTAAAATATCTTCTCTCTTGAATTAAAAGTTGCAATCTTCCCAAAAAGAGATCATATTTTGCCTTCAACGCCTATTTATTTGCTCAACGTCGATTTGGTTCATTGAACTGTAATTACAAACAAAAACAATTGAAAAACAACCCTATGCACTACGAATAGAGTATTTTTGGCGTTAAAAAGAAAAAGAAAACAGTAATTTTGTTATTACAAATCGAACCTTAACGTTTTTGTAATAGCGTTGTGAATTGAATGGAATAGTGTTATTTGTTTTCGTCTAAGCACGTGAGGTCACTAGTGTTGGCCCCGCGTCAACTCTCATTCACAAAAAAGGCGTGACACCTTGACTTAGAGTAAAATTGTGTAAACTTACGGTATTCGTGAACGCACTACCGTTGCATTGCGACGCATTTTTTTGACGTTGGTAAATATTTGATCGATGATGAAAAGAAGCAGAAGATAAGATTTTTGAAGATTACTTTTTCTTTTTATGAAAAATATAATTGGCGAATATCTTTCTAGACTATATTTTTAACTTTTTAGGGTACTTCAAGTTAAATTTAAACCCATTTAAACTTGTAACAGTTACCCAACTCGTCCAGTTGAAACGCGATCAAGTATATGACCAGATTTTTTTTTTCCTTTTCACAGGGAAATCAAAACATACCTGTGGTACTTCCTGACCAAAAATCATGAATTTGGCAAAAAATAAGAGCGTACAATATAGGTAAAGAAAAACCACAAATATATTAGAATTACATACAAATATAAAATTAAATAAATAAATAACAAAAAAAAGCCGATTTTACGGAATAGTAATAAAAAAGAAACACCCGGGATCAAAACAGAAGTAAGTAAATTCTAACCAACTAGTATGAAAAATTGTGTGTTGCCAAATACTCATAATGTGAGCAACGAGCAAACTATAACTTGCACATTATTAAAAAGCATAGATCAAACTTAAACACGCTTATAATTAAGTTCAAAATCGTTTAATTTCTAACAACAGCTGACTTCTATCATCTGTGGACGCTTCTTTATGGTATTATTATAGATATTGTCCTTTACGACAGATGGTCTTCGCACGTGCCTATTAGAAAAAAAGTAATTGTTCTTAGCAAAAAAAAAATGTATACTTAGGGCGGATCTTTATGACATTTGACATTGTTGCTTCTGTAGTGTGAATGCAGCTTTAGAATACAAGGGTAGCACAGATGTTAGTAATAGATAAGTGTACAGTCGGTCAACAAAGTGAAGAAAACGGATTTATGACGAACTACATTTTTTTGCCATTGCAATACCAAACTATTTGGTCAAGATTGGATGATAAACTTCCAGTGTTGCCAGCCAACATTTTATCTAATTGTTCCAAATTGAAAGGCATTATAAAAATCATGAAGTTTACATAAAATTACGTCCTTTTGTATGGCTGTACCTTTCAATATGTGATTTAATATCGTGCAAGTACAATGTAATGTTTTTAAAATGTGGCAAGTACATGGATCTAGTAAGTACTTCATAGTACCTACTAATTTCAATAAAGTATCCAATACCTAGTGTCTCCGAGGCCAAACCATAATGGCCACATAACCTCACTTTTGTCATTTTCCCATAGCATGAGAACAATGATAATTATGCACTTGTCTATGGTACTTGGGCATTGTTTCATTGAGGCTATTACTTATAGCACTTATAGATTTTTGTTGAAAATTAATTCATTTTCAAAACTTACCAATATAAACTTAAAAACATTTTACGTATCGAAGCCTAACCTCTATCGTTCCGATATTTTTGTTACCGATTCGCTATCGCGCTGTAATAGTTTGACAGATTCTTTGATCGTAACCCAACCGTAAAACAATGTTATCAAAATAACGTAAAAATTCCGAAACGATCGAGGATCCGATCGGAAAGGATCGAGCTGTACCTATCACCTATTTAACCTCTATTAAATTGTGATAGGTACAGCTGAACTTATTCGCGCAATCGGGTCAGCACTCACTCACTACACTTGGCTATGAAGATGTCTTTAGGCGACTTGAATAGAATCTGACCCAGATCGTGTAAAAAAACAAAATGCGAAATGAATTTTAATAATAAAACACGATAATGAAACGTAATTTTAATTGATCAGTTTCACCAATTACGAGATTTAAAGCTAGTAAAGCGCATATCCCAACCGTACCATACAAAACTGTTGACGGTATATATCCAAAAATGATATGGAAAGTACACTTCATTTAGTAACAGTACATGTTACGGCATCGGGCGGTACTGGCGGAAATGACGGAAAGAAAAATATAATCTCCCACGACGACCGTCCGTCGACCCCGCTCAGGATATGGTTTAATTACTAACTGTATTCAGATTATGAATGAGGATCAATCAAGACACATTACGAAGCACACGCATTTTACCATATTTCTGTTGTTTTTTCATTGCAGTATATAAATGCACTCGTACAAACTACGCGATATTCATGCATACGCGCGTCCGCTGATAGTGAGGACATATCACAAATTAATAATACAACTTAACCCGTCGTCGATCGCTTAGAATCAAGACAATCGATTCAGTTATAAAATTGTTTGATAACTGAATCGATTTACACCGGTTCGTAAGATAATACAAAGACCGTAAATCGAAGCATTTTGAACAGGGTAGGCGATGGTGGATAGTTACGTCGAGGGTGAAATGTCAATTTACAATCGAGATATAAGTATTCTCTACTTTTCTCTTCCATTACAAGAGAATTGACATTCAGTAATAAAGAAAACAATATTTGTATATTTGTTTCTTTTCTTCTTTATTTGTTTTATTATTTATTTGTCGAATTTCAACTATTTCAAATTTGATTGATTTCTTTGTTGACCATAAGATTATGTTAGTGTCAGCAAATACAGCGGATAAGAAAGAAGAGACTAATAAAAGGATAGATAACAAACAGTCTTATTACACTACCACAATATATTAAAAAATAACGTAACCCTATTATATAAAAGAAGACGCAATTAATGTTTTACGTTGATAAAATCGGAAACATCTCTCAATCTATATTGGCTATAGATTGAGAGATGTTTTCGATTTTATCAACGTAAAACATTATCATAAATTCCTACCTATACATAGGTAATAATGCTTACTTCAATACATAGTAAATGCATAATAACTTCATTGATCCATAAGCGATCGAATACTGAGATCAAACTATATCAAGGAAACTCTAGGAAATCATGTTAGCCTAGTAACATATCCGTTTGAAAAACAACGCTATATGAGATGGGGAAAGTGCATTCAGTCACGAGCATTATCTCAGACTATCACTGCGTTTGCATAATACAATGCACTTTTATGCACTCCTAGTACATGAGAAAGCGGGTGGAATAGTTATTAACCTACTTTTAAATTTTTATTTACAACGTTTTTTAATGAATTAGAAAAATTGTGATTTTCAGACATATTTTCTCTACTATATACTTAGCACTTTATTAGTAGTGCCTTGGGAAATTCATTTGTTTACAATTTAACTTCGCATAAAAGTAAAATGAAAGTAACTGCCATTCATTTTTCTTTCTGAACGAACACAGTACAAAATATAAAAATACATAATCATAACACAGATACCAGTCCCAGTCTCAGCCTGTCATTAAAAACTACAATGCATTTTATCAAAATAAAAAGTATTCCCTTGTACACGTATCAGGCGGGATCGTTCTATAAATTGCGAGGACTCTTGAAGCAATTTGCAATTTTTATTAGCGTTTAATATCTCAGTTAATTTGTTGCCTAGTCGGCCCTTTGAAGAATTAACGGCTAAAAAAAGATGGCGGCGACGACGCGACATTTTTTATTTGTCGCGGAGATAAAAATCGACCAAGTGCGAGTTGGTCTTAAATGAAATAAAGCTAAAATACAAAATATTAGATGAAATGAAGTTAGAATACATATGCTTCTATATTTTCGGAAAATTATATCGTTTGATCTTTATATTAAATACCCATATAGGCATATACATATATTAGTCACCCGTCTAAAATATGGTTTGTTAATAATAAATAAAATATCATTTATTGCATTGGGTTTGTATTAGATACAAAGATTTGTTTTTACAGAGACAAAAAAATATAAACCTAAAGAAAATTAAAATACGTCCAGTTTAAGCCCAATGGATTCAAATAGGACTAGGAGAGCATGAATACCAAGAAGCTCATGTACTATTTTCCATACGAATCTGTGGTAGGGCTGAAACCCAGAAAAGTCCAACTAACCTGTCGCTTCTTGGTCAGCATTTGGCGCCTAACCTTTTAGCCTTCTCGACCAGTATAAATTGAAAGACGTTAAAACTTAATCATAATTAGTTCTGAGATAGTCCTACGGATTGTTACAATGTTACCTAAGTACTTTTTACATAATTATACAAATACAGCATCACACATTTATCTCTAACGGGATAGACAGGGCAAAAATATTCAATATATATTTATAATAAATGAATTTCTTAAAAGATTCATATTATTCTAAAATAGATCTAATCAATAAAGGTGCTCCCAAAGGAATACATATTAATTTAATAATCTCGCCTAAGAAAATATTGATTCACGTGCTAAACGTAACTGATAAGGTGCGATCAAAACGGTGCGTTAAACGGAATATCTCTGTGCAATTTTTATACTTCGGTTTTAAAAATAATCTGAATAAAAATATGCACAAACATTGCATGTCCGGCCCACTGCAAGATTTCTATCTGTCGGTTGCAAATTTGTACATAACAGAAAAATAACCTCGGAGGTTGAAACCCCACAACTCAACAAAAAAAAATCCGTATATCAACAAAAAAAAAAGAAAAAAATTCCCACATTTCTCACGTAACCCAAGGGCCAAGTGACTAAATAATGTGTGTGAAAGTTTTATTTTGCTACTACTTAATAGTTAACCGCGTCACCACATAAATAAAAGGTAGGCATCTCCTGGAGTTTTAATTTTCTCTGTGCCGAGTATCATCAAAATCGGTCCAGTAGTTTTGAGTACACGCATAAAAATATTTTGTACAAATCTTTCGTATTTATATGTTCTATTCTTAACTTTTTTAGATTATTAAAGGTTTTAAATTTTAATGTCGCATTTTTTCCACTGCATTAGAGTTACTTCTGTCAAGTTCTTTGATTTGTAATAATGCTATGCAGTTGTGCAGGCAAACGTTTTAATTGAACTATGTATATTTTTAAACAAGACAATCGCAAATTGTATAAGTACATGTTGATGCAGAATAAAAACAAAATGTTATGAAATGCACAATTGAAAAAAAGGAAAAAGTCTAAAGAGAAAATATTCATTTTTAATTTACAGCATCACTTCTCGGTGACTGATTCACTTATTTCGACAAATAAATGTTATTTTGTTTTATAAAAATACATGACATATGCATATATACATCATGGAATTAGCATGTACTCCGTATAGAGTACCTAGTGATTCCATGATATACATAATGCGTGTCCTCATATACATATATGCGTGTCCACTCAACCTATCGCCAGTCGACTGGAACAGATCTCAAGATGGGATAAATCTGTCTGTAGCACACGTATTTTTGTTGTATTAATTTTAAGTTATACACTTAGCTTTCGTACAATAAAATTAAGAAAATATTTTTGTTAATCCAGTTAATTTTGACGTTAACTTTAACTAAACGCACAACAACGCAAAGATCGCCAATTATATAGTTTTGACAAGTGCAACTGAGATTAAGTGTTGATTTTATGCACCCACAGTATAAATATCAACAACCTGATGATTAGACCAACATATCATCCACTTTATCAGTCGGCTAACATGTTCTTGCTATACTGTAATTACTGGCTCTAGCCGCTACGAGTACGTAGACAGCGTGACTGCAACTAAGTAATGCCACTTCATTATATTAAAGTGCCGAGCGAATTTGTTTGAATACCTTTTTAAAAGTTGGTTTTGGAAAGAACATTCAAGTGGGCCTTATGCCTGTTTGCCCGTTCACTCAAACGGGTGTTAAATAACAGCCTAATCTTCATGAAGATTAAGGTTCGGCATCGTTGCGTGCGTAAACGTGGCGTAAACCCATCTTTATTTACCTGGAATGTAGATTGGTTTACGCCCACTATTTGCCCAATATTTTACTTAAACAACCGGGCGCAAACCCAGTTAGTTGAGGTTGCACCCGAAACTGGGTAGAAACTGGGCGTAAACACATTTATTGGAATGATACAAAAAGAGATATAATAAATTAATTTGATGTGTGTGTTATGTTTGCATTTGTTTATCAAACTATCAATTCAAAGTGAGTTATGCAAATAAAAAAAATCCGCAACTGAGAGAATTTGAGAGAATCAGAGCACAATATCCAGTGGTTGAGGTAAACAATCGGCCGTCGACACCTCACTGGAATGTCGCACTGCCGCGAGCAAACCGCGGAGCTGTGGATAATAGGAGCCAGTACTTCCACGTTTTTGATGCAGGGTACATATGTGGTGGCCTGACTTCTCTTTCTTATGTATAGTGAGGTACTTAGTTCTGGAAGAAGAGCCACAAGTGGAAGAGATAACAATATACAAACTTTGCATCAAAAACGTGCAGCTAACCAGCTGCTACTATACTACGAGCACTAAAAACAAATGAAGTTTTTAAATTTTTAAAACATTTATTTATTTAGTTTCAGTTAAATAACAAATCATTTTATTTCGGGTCATCATCATATCGAGTTATCGCTAACACTTGTGTCAGATTTTATTCAAGCCGGCTAAAGGCATCTGACATGAGTTTTACTACTATTTACCGCCATCTAGTGGCAAACTAAACTGTCCACCTGTAGTAGTTTTCATAGACCACCACTTGGTGGTCTATGAAATAATAAATAAGAATATAAATAATAAATAATAAAGAAGAATGATAAATAATAAAGAAGAATAAGAAATAAATGATAATAATAAATAATAAAGAAGAATAAGAAATAAATGTGGTGTAGTAGTTTTCATAGACCACCACTTGGTGGTCTATGAAAACTACTACATATGACTCAGATTGGTATACAAACTCATATGGCACGAGTAGGATACGAACCTGAGACCTTTCAATCTACAGGCGGTCGTCTTAACCATTACACCACCGCCGCTTCATTCATTTCGGGTTATAACTTTTAAGTAAGGTATAATAAATACATATTTTAATGACGTCTTTCTTTGTTAACTTGTTTATTAGTTAAACAAGTTTAGTATGTACAAATAAACTGTAAATTAGACAACTACACAACAGCACTAAAAGTGATAGATATTATATTTAAGGGCCCATCAAAATTTTATTGTATGTAAGAGTTTAATTACTGATATATTTGCGGTAGGAACTGTTTTTCAAAATAAAACCTTGCCTCAATGGTGTGTCAACTTACCTATCTAATATTATAAATGCTAATGTAAGTTTTCTTGAAATTGTACATACATTGTAGTTTGAATTACGGAGAAGGACATAGGGTACATTCATCCTGGAAAATCCACCGTTTTCGCAGGAAATCCACGCGTATGAAGCCGCAAAGCTAAAACTAATGATCTTATAATCCTTATTAACCTATTTCGTAACATTTTTAACCTATTTTGTTCCACTGCCACATACTTTCGTCGTCAAAATAACAAAAAAATGAGTTTTAATTATAATAGGCAAAGTTTACACTCGATTCCTCACAAGTCATTCTATCCGATGCCAAATCAGACCATTTCTTACTAAAGCTTCGCAGATCACTACTTCCTTCCAACTCAAATAATTAACTCAAAATATATATACCTCGGTCAAGAGTGAGAGTGTTGAATTACAGCACAGATTAACACACGTACGTACTTTCATCTCATAAACCACCCACATCTATGAAACTTGAGAAAATAGCCAATAAAGTGACCAGTACATTTAAAATCACTCATAAAATAAGTGACTTATGTATCCCACTCTTGGGACAGGCAAGTCTGTAATTTAAACCGTTTTGTGTATAATAAAATACATTGTAGTAACCCTATCGACTTAGAAATCGTAAAGTCCTTTGTGTTTTTTTATAGTAAAAAATATCTGTTGCCGTAAAAGTAGATAGCCTACGACGTTTAGTTACACAATCGATGGATGCGTTTTGTTCAAATTATGTATTCATGATTTTATTATTCATTTTTATATATTGTTTATTGTGACAAATGTAATTTACAACTACATATCTTCATAAGTTAGCTACCACTTATTTTTGTTTTTGTAAAAGAATTCCAAAAATATATTGTTAAATATATACAATAGTCTTCGAGTAACAGCAAACGAAATTATTATAGGAAACCGACAATTATAATATTGCGCCATATCTCAACAAAATCTATGTTTACAACAAGTTCCGTTGGTACAGTCAACGGCTCATCAAACAGTCCAAATTCATTACAAAAATCGACGCAATTACCGCCGCATAAGGTCCACATCTTGAAACGGAGCTGTATCTACAATCGTATGTTACGTTATTACGATTGCGTGTCTTCCTGCGCATGCGCCGATCGGCCTCCATACATCCTCCGGGGCGAGGACATCTCAAATTAGAAAACGTTTTTTAACCCTCAACGTAAATTGTAGGTTAAAAGGGTTCATCTATACAATTTTACTTTATACAACATTCTTCAATGTATCATAAGATAAACATTCAAAAATATGCATTAAAATTAAAAGAACAGTGGACACTATAATCGTATCAATCTTTAAATTATCCCAAAAAAATCTATATAACAAAAGGAAATCATAATATCACGTTATAGTCGCTTACGGTGTAGACAGAGCCAAGAGCTGCGAAACTCGAATGCCATTATTAGCTAGATAGAAGTATTATTGGTGGGTTTGAGACTCTGAAACATCCTATTGCCAATATGGAAACAAATAGTTTATAGATAATTTACCTTGAATGAATTTGAAATGAATGAAGTACCTTGAATGAAAGAATGAAATGAAGAAATGAAACCTAGAAGGAGAAACAGTTCACTCTCTTTCTCTCTCTCATCTGAGCGTTTTGCCGGTTCCTTCCTCAGCCGTTGAGCGTCGGAGCCCAGGGGCCGCTTTCCTACATTTTCTTCTTCACTTCGCACGGTCGTCGCAGTAGGAGAAGCAGTTCACGTAAGCTGTTTTTTCTTCCAGGCCATAGATACAAAAATGAAAGTCTCAAAATATATTTTACAACTGGCATACAAAAATATACAATTTCGCTATTGAAAGTCTATGAATGGTCTTCTAAATTTTACACTTTGCGTTTCACCATAGTAAATACGGTGACAATCAATACATATAATAAAATTGAAGAAAGGCCAAATTTGTACATTGGATATTTTTTAAAAATTCTTCATAGAATATACTTAGTTACTGATATAGATGACGAAAATATAGTTTTGGAATTTTTTGTCTGTCTGTCTGTCTGTCTGAACGCGCATCACTCGAAATCTACTGGACCGATTTGCTTGAAATTTGGTATGTAGGTACCTTATATACTGGGATAACATCTTAGATACATTTCATCCCGGTAAATGGTCAGGTTCCCGTAGGATAATTGAAAAACTAATTATGAATCAAAAATGCCTCGTAATAAATCAAAAATCTCGGGTTTAATATCTTATAGACATTTCATCCCGGAAAATGAGGAGGGTCCTGTAGGAAAATTAGATACATTTCATCCCGGTAAATACGCGATAAAAAATTACTGAGATTTTGCTATGAAATTCACGCGGGCGAAGCCGCGTGCAAAAGCTAGTGATAAATAAAACTAAAGACAATAAGCAATTTAGATATACCGTTGTGTAATATACATACTTATTTGTCTGGCTAACGTAGGAAAATAATCTATACATATAAAAGAAGACACTGAATGACTGACTGACATATCAACGCACAGCCCAAACAACTGGGTCTAGAAACTTCAAATTTAGCACGCAGGTTCCTATGTCTAGGGGTGCACTAGGAAAGTATTATTTAAGGGGGTAAACCCTTAGAGGATGAATTAAATAAAAACTAGATTAGTTAAAACGTCTAAATACTTCACTAAAGGGCAAATCACGCGGGCGAAGCCGCGGGCAATAGCTAGTAATAATTATATGTACCTAGTTTACTATAGCTGGTTGGTTAGACAATTTTCAGAGAACCCAAAAAGTCATTTGAGACAGAAACGGAAAATCCGTGTAGCGCACTATTTTACGCGCCAAGTAACTAAATTAATACGTTTAGTTTAGAGATATTTTTAGACGAAATAATTAACTAATTTTTGATATTGGCGGTTAAGCAATCTGCTTAATCAACTAACAAAGTTATGGCTTTTTCAATGGCATAACAAGCACTTCCCACACAATCGCATACAGTCAAGTACATTTTATCACGTGCAAAGCCTGTGTGTTTGTCTTTATCGATTCATCCGAATTTGATAGAAACCAGACCACAAAATGGGCGAAGTAATTCGATAAAATAATGACTAAGAATTCTGTGAATCGATGCGCATTGGCATGTAGGTGAAGAATCCATGATGAAGTGGCCTTGCGCACGCGAATATTATATTGATTTTAAATCGAATTCCATTGTGCACCATCGAAGTCGTCCCAAAGCGGAAAGCCCCAAAATTTTTAGTGGGATCTGCTTTACTAAATTAAATAAGTGCTTGTTTCATCGCTTGATGATCAAAGTGTCCGATAGTCTATGCTACAATCCCCAAATGACTATATTGGGGGGTGAAAATACACGCAGTGAAGCCGCGGGTAAAAGGTAGTTCAACATAAAAAAAAAACTTAAGGTCGTTCACCTCCAAAATAGACCAGGTGTGTCTATGATAAGAATCAGATGTCCATCAACAGATGTTCGGAAGTATGACATAACATGGGGTTAGAACCATAGATAAAAGTTAAACCATCAAAAAAAAAATGGTTATACCATCGGTGCGTGAAGCCCGATTTGTTCATTGTAATAAGATTTTTGTTACAAGCTTTTATTATCACCGGAGTATTTCTTCCAGTTCCACTTCCAGAGTTTTATTTTTTACTAGCTGCGCCCCGAGGCTTTGCTCCAGTGGCCATTTCGGGATAATAAGTACCCTATGTGTTATTCCTGGCTATATTCTACCAGTGTACCAAATTTCATAACAATCCGTACAGTAGATTTTGCGTGAAAGAGTAACAAACATCTTCACAACCTTCCGTATTATAATATTATAGTAGGATTGTATCTAATTGTGATAAATAATAATACGAGGCTTTTGCCTTCTAGCTTTTGCTAGTCCATCCATAGCAATATTATAAATGTAAATATGTCTTTGATTGTCCTTCTTTTACGTCAAAACGAAGCATTGGATTAATGTGATTTTTGGTGTGGAAATAGGTGGAGAGTGACAGACTTCTTTTAATTTATATTTGTGTATTTGAGCCTACAAATAAAGGTATATATATATATGCCATTCCATAGAGTTTAAATCGTCGCAACTTGGTTTAAATTAGTTTTGGCACTTTTTACCGTGTATAACGTTAAGTGAAAATCGCGTCTTAATGGTTTTTCAATAGCAGTGCTTATTGCAAAGTTAATAAGGACTACTATTTACACACCATTGGGACACAATTATGACTCTTAGCAGAATCGCCTGGTCGAAGTTTTTGTTCATTATGCAGATGACTGTACTGAAAAAGGGGAACTCTTCGTTGTGAATTTTATTGACCATAGAACTGTAATATCTAGAATAGATTTTATATTATGTTGAACGGTATTAATAGGTACATAAAATCTAGATGTAGGAAGAGTTACGTCACCTCTTTATAGCCTAATGTAAGTGGGTAATTGGTTTTCACCGTAATAAACGGATTTGTGTATTCCACTTCACCAATAGAGGTGTTCCTCTCAGTGTACAGATTAGGATAGCATTTCAATAGTTACTGGGCGACCACAGTGACCTTTTAACAAGGTCCAAAACGTCTGGGAAATAAAAAGGTACGTGCGCGTTTAATAACTGTCGTTTAATATATAATTATGCAACGCTAAACGCCTTTTTAATGAAATAATTTTGTAGGTTTGTTTGGTCACGACTTTTTTTCGGTAGAAAGTGAGAAAATACCGGGAATAAACCCATCTAAAGGCCGTCAGAAGTCAAAAAAACACGTAGGAAAGAGGGAAAGAGAGAAATATAGAGAAATAATGAAGGCCATTTCGTAATTCTCAATACAATCTATCACATTTGTATTGATCAATTGGAAAACGTTCCGGCAATCAGCTGTAAGATATGTTGCAATTGCAACGGATGTAACACCGCATCGCGTGACGGTAGCGCACGCGCATATCAAGTCAATCGACCACGCGCGCAGGTTTTCTTTAATAAATTTTGTTTGCTCACTTGCTGCGTGCGGTGGCTTCGCCGATTTGGGGATTATTTTAATTTTAACTTGCAATGGACGCCAGATGGGCGTAAAGAGATGACGGGATGACCTGGACTTGATAAAGACTTTAGGATTAATAAAGGGGAGTACTTTTCCCTGCAGAGGGACACAACTACAGGCTAGAAGAAAAAAAACTTGCAATATATATATTGCAAGTTATTTTTCTTATTATATATATACATATACATGTATATATTAGAGACGAATTACAAGGAATTTGTCTAGCTTCATATGCCGTTGACTGTACAGTGCCATCCCAATAAAGATCAACCGATAAGCAGACAAGAGACGACCCGTGATATTTTTTCTAAATTCTCTGTTTTTTACCTGGCTGTAGTTAGACACACGATTCTGATAGTAGTTTGTAACTTTGAAAACTAGTTGAAGAATTCGTAAAATAAATTAGCACACACAGTCTAGGTTGCCTATCAGCTAGGCAACCTAGGCTGCATCCCATAGTCGCCTCGTACGACATTCTCGGGAGGATATGGAGTGGTCCCATTCTAGGGTGGAACCACACGCCACAGTCCACATTTTTACTCATAATAGTATTTTATTCAATAAAATTTAAATAAATAAATAAAATAAAAATCGAATTTACTGATATCGTTAATATTTATGATATCTAGTCTAAGATGAATTTAAGTAAAAAAAACTATAAATAAAATGTCCTTGAAAGCCACCCCGCAGAATCTCAAGAATGCGACTGCAAACTGGAATCAAACCCACGGCCTCTGTAGGCGAGCGACACCGCGACTGAGCCATGTGGTATGACGCCGGTGTCCGA
This sequence comes from Plodia interpunctella, assembly GCF_027563975.2. Classification (NCBI taxonomy): domain Eukaryota; kingdom Metazoa; phylum Arthropoda; class Insecta; order Lepidoptera; family Pyralidae; genus Plodia; species Plodia interpunctella. The sequence continues at coordinate 5,127,840 of NC_071315.1, forward strand.
CATTCCGTGATAAATAATTGCAACCAAGTTAATGTTGTCAGGCGAACAGCTTTTAGGCGCGACGATTTTTGACACGTGGCCCCACCCGTTTTGTCCCACTGTTACTCATGGTCCCACGAATCTTAAACACTAGGGTTCGTGGTCCCACTGCCTAGTGGGCCAGTCATAGGTATAAAATAAGGTTTGTGGTCCCACTACTCAGTGGGACTACCAGTTCGTGGTTCGTGGTTCCACTACACGATTGCGGGTCCGGTCAAATAATGCGATATCCAAATTGTCCAACTTGTTCGGGGTTCATCCTGTTTGTCCACGGAGCGCGTCTGTCTACCCGTGTCCGTCACCAGAAAATATCGAAGAAGCGGACAATACCAATACATATGTCTATGTCTTAACTAATGTTATAAATGATAAAGTAAGTTTGTTTGTTACTTCTTTACGCTCTAACAACTCAACCAAATCTTCTTGAAATTTTTCATACATATAGTTTGAAATATGGAAAAAGATATAGGTACTTTTCATCCCGAAAAAAAGAAATGTTCCCGTGGGATATTTACGAGGGCGAAGCCACGGGAAAATGCTAGTAGTAGTACATTATAATAACACTACGTTTGTTGAGATAGTAAAGAAAAATGTATTTGAGGCCTCTCAAATATATACTGAAAATATATATTTGATTTTGAGACATTACAATTTTCAGACATTCTTTTATCCCGTATGATAAAAGAATCTGAAAATTTGTCTGAAAATTGTAGATAGAGTTATAATTTTATGTACCAAAGGAATTCACGCGAGCGAAGCCACGGGCAATGCTAATTTACTATGAACCTGTATTCACGCAACCCATCAAAAGTTACGTTGACAAAAGTTCATAGAGAATACAGAAAAATTGCCTGTTGAAGAAAATATTACTGCTTCGGTGGATGAACGGGCTTAGGCTTTTAAAATTGTGCAACACGCTTGACGATTTATTCCAGTCTGATACTACTAAGTTTTGATCCCAGTGGGATCACGATTATTTTATTTATTTTTTTATTCCCGTCGGATACCACTTGCATAATATACCAGTGGGATCAACTTTTTTTAATTTATTATATATTCCATTCTGATCCTACTAGTGGTTTAAACATATTTTTAGTACAGCCAGTAACATAATTTCTACTATCATAATGATACTAATTTAAAAAAAGTAATAATAGCCATACATGCAGCTTTTTTACCTGCGAACGTAGTAGGCGCGCTTGTCCATCCAATCAGAGACAAGTATAACTAATATTTCCAGGAATTGTTTCATACTTAGAGCTAGTTGACCTTGAGAAAGGGGTTATCTTTATTCTAATTGCCAGTCGTCATTTTGCTTTCCAATGTGAAATTATGTGCATCTCATTGTACGTGACGTGTTGAAGTGAATTACTAGACAGTAAGTACGCATCTTGTAATATTAAACGATTGCTATAGATTTATTAAATTCTATTTTCATTTACAAAGTTTTATTGTTATAGAACAGTTAAGGCATGGCAGAGAATAGTTATATTTCGTTTATAGAAAAGATTAACGTTTATTTCAACACATCAATTTTATTATCATCATTATCCTAGAACTTTATGTTTTTAATTGATGTATAATAATGAAAATGTTATTCGTTTTAGGAAATGTCAGAAGGTAATAGCAAGCCCTCTACCTCTAATAACTCTGGTGGTGAGTTCACAATTATACAGAGGAACGGTGGTGCAGTTTTGTTGCGGGCTGGTTACCAATATACTAAGAAAATAACATTCAAAAGTGGATGTATTACGTGGAGATGCGTGAATTGGCGCAAAAAGTGCCCGGCATATATAAATATAAAGGTATGAGCTACTTTATATCCACATAAAATAACGAACTGACTTGCTTTAATTTTTTGGCTCATTCATTGATTCATTTTGACGACCTGAGTAGCGTAGTGGTCACCATGGCGGGTTTGCTATGCACGGGTCCCGGGTTCGATCCCCGGCCGGGCAGAAAATGAAATGATGAATTTTACTATCTGTGATGGGTCTGGGTGTTACTATGTATAATGTGTATATGTCGCAGTCATCTGGTTGAATCTGCTTTTTGATTAAATGACTAGCTCCTTTATTGAATGACGATATTCAATTGAATCACTAGGCTAAACGTTGATAGAACAAGCGTCACTCAACGTCCAACTAGTTAGCTGATTGTAACATAGCTCTTTGAACAGGGCGGACGTAAAATCAGTCAGGTGATTCAAATTTAGTTCATTTTTTTCCCACTGCAGCGCTAGTAGTCACCAAAACAAATGTGGCGTCAAACAGCTTGCACAGAAAGCACTGTATTGAAATTCTTTTCGATTAAATTAGCGTTAAAGTGCCTTATTTGTGATATCATAAATAAGGTGTGCCATATTATCCTGCAACATATCATGTCCTCATTTTTGTTATGTAAAGTAAGGTTACCTTTTTAATTTTACGAAATTAGCGAACTTATGTTCACCCTAATCAAATATTACAAAGTCGTACAGATTCTATTTAACGAGATATTTTATAATTAACTTATTTTTATTTAAAGTAAGGTTAACTTTTAAGTTGCGAACTCATGGTCATCCTAACCAAACATTACAAAATGGGCTATATCCCATTCAACGACTTCGCTAAATGACGTTCAGTCAAGACGTTAAACGTTACACGACTTGACGAATTGTCCTTTAGTCATTCAATTGAATATCGTCATTCAATATAGGAGCTAGTCATTCAATCAAATAGTAGATTCAACCAGATGACTGCGACATATATACAACAAAAAAAACTATTATAAATAGTAGGAATATCCGTTAATCTAGCACGCATAACATAAGCATTTAGTTGCTTAGCTTGGGGCTAGATGGCGCTGTGTGGATTAGTCTAACAGTATTATTATTATTCATTAAAGTGTGTAATCTAACTTGAAGTTTTTTTTTTCATCAGGAAAACAACATTATAAAAGAAAAAAGTCACCAATGTAAGCCGGACGAAATAAAAAATGTAGTAGATCAAAAATTACATGAATGCCGAGAAAAGGTTCTATCTTCGAATTTTTCACCAATACCCAATATTTACAACAACTTTATGTCAGAATTCGAAAATGCAGGCTTGGATCTCTTAAAAAAGCTTCCGTCATTCGGAAACATTAAATCTTCTTTATATAATGCCAGAAATAAGAAAGCCGGAGTGACAAAAATACAATGCAATTTGCCTGAAGAAGTTATAGTTCCTTTGCAGTTCAAGGAATTTGTTCTTGCCGACTACTATAATGAATCTTCCGAAACTCGAATTATAGTTTTTGCTGATAGCGAAGTCCTGGAACAAATTAAACATATCAAGATTTATTTTAGTGACGGAACTTTTGAGTGCTGCCCAAAACCATTTGTACAACTTTATTCTATACACGGCGATCTCGGAAGCAATGAAGAGCACACAAGAATAGTGCCTTTAATGTACGTGTTGCTGAATAGAAAAACTGAAGAAATTTACACAACACTTTTTCAAGTATTAAAGGAACATATTCCAGATTGGGAACCGTTGATATATGTGACAGATTATGAACAAGCGGCTATGAATGCCATATCAAAAGTTTTCCCTTCAGTCGAAGTAAAAGGATGTTACTTTCATTTTTCACACAACGTGTGGAAGAAGGCTAAAGCGCTAAATTTAACTAAAGAAAAGAGACTCCGAAAACATGTAGCGCTCTCAGCTCTCCTGCCGCTGCTACCTCGAGAATTCATCTCAGACGGGTGGTGCTATTTAATGGAAGACAGTCCTGAATCTAATGAAATTCAACAATTCAACGATTATATGGTGACACAATGGCTGGAAGACGAAAATTTTGTCAACATTTGGTGTGTTCATAATCAACGTCACCGCACAACCAATGCTGTAGAATCTTGGCATAAAAAACTAAACAGTACTCTGCCAAAGAAACCCAATTTATTTCAACTCTTAAAAGTTTTAAAAGATGATGCCAGTCTTCAAAAGGTTAACATTAAAAAGCATAATTTTGAGCTGCCGAACCCGAAGCGAAGACTAACCAAAGTGATTGCTAACGACAACTGGTTTAAACACGTAACTAATGAACTTTTGTCAGGTAAAATCACAGTTGGTCACTGCCTGGAAAAGTTAAGATTATGATTTCTTTTTATTTTATTTCCTTATTTTGTAAATTTTTATATACAGATTATATGAATGACTTATCTATATTTTTAGTTAAGATAACAAGTTGATTTGAAGCTAGTCGTTGTAATTAATATTTGATAGTTTTAATTTAAATGTAAAGTGTTTTCTGTGATGATTTATTTTTCTATGATATCTGTGATAATTGTTGTAAATAAATGAATGTTGATTTTTAACGAATGACTTTTTTCCTGACTGTACATACCCCTTTTTTAACTTTGCAAGAATGTAGTAGGATCCGTTGGGACGTACAAACTGCAAGTGGGATCAGACGAGAAATTGTTAATAATACTCACGGTAGGAGGATCACAAATAGTGGTATCCGACTGGAAATTACCCGCTTGACCTTCCGGAACAAAAGGACGTTAGCCAGCGAAAAAAACAAAACTCCATTCACACAAATTCCTTTGGTCTTTCCACCCAAATGTCCGGTTTGTCCTGTTTAAAGACTGGCTACCTTAAACCTAGTTCAATACAATTTTGTACATAGATAAAGACATAGGTAAAGAGTGAGGTATTTTGGTAAACTTCGAGAAGTTATAGAAATTTGTATTCCATTAATACCTTTTTAACTAGAGCCAAATAAAAATAGCGGACCCTGGGCTCTGAAGATCAACGGCTGAGGAAGAATCCGGGTAAACGCTACTTCGATGGTGCTCTGAGAGAGGGATTACTTACCCTTACTGTTACTTAAATCACATCATAAAAAAATGATAAAATATAAACTTTTTTCAACCTTGACATCTTCAAGGTCAAAATATCTATTTTGTCCAACTCTAGGCTTATCTAGAGTACAATAAGGTTTCCATTAAGGTGCTTAAGGTAATTAACCTAACACACATAATAAATACATTATTTTAAAATTTCTTATATACATATAGTACCAACATGGATTGGCATTAATTTATCTGTTCACCCAAACCATAAAAATGCTGTATTTATAAAAGCCTTAACTAATTCCTTACATGGTCTAGTATTACTCAAGAAATCATAAAAGCTATCGAAACATCTTTTTGACATTCCTTCTAGGGTGATTTTAATCTGCGGCATAGTTGTACGCTCGTGGACATTCCTCAGAAGCCACCAAGGTCGGAGAGATTTGACCGCCGAAAAAACAACAAAAAAACCACAACAGTGACGAGTTGCAACACAAACGCAAAACAGAAATTATTATATCAAAAAAATGTAATTCAATTACACAACATTGACAAATGCACAGAGAATGTGATGCCTTGCAAAACTGCAACTTAACCCTTTCGAAAAGAAGTAAACTACTAAACTAGTATTGTAGAAATAGGACCCTACTTAAGTTGGCTGCGTACTCACCTTAACAGAACGCGTTTTGGTGCATATTATCCGTCCATATTATGAGTTATTTCATTCAAAATTATCGTTGGAACACGTTTTTTGATGCACAATTAATGAACACACGAAAGCACTGTTAATTTTGACACTAGAGACCACGTAAATACACGTCCGGCCGCGACGACGCACCGAGCACGACTGTGTCTTGACTGTTCGCTATATTCAGACCCAAGACGAAGTCAAAACTCGTTCGTCCAGTTACCTACCATAGTCCGGTTTTGCCTAGCCTTTTGTCATACGAACAAGCACCTTACGAAAATTATGTAATAAAAAAACAAAAACTCGATGAGTGAGGTGTTAGTTTTTGGTGTCATTACACTCTTTTGGTGCAGTCGGGTGAGGCGAGTAACGGTGGACTTGCGTTGCTTCAGGCCAAAACTATGCACGGTTGAGATTATGGTTAATGATACCTATAAACCAGCTATTTATAACGTGCAATATATATTTAGTATATAGGTACTGTGGTATCTACTCCATCGACTCAATCATACACTGTATCTAACTCTACAGTACTGTAGGTAGTGTTTCTATTTAGTAGGAAAGTTAACTAGGTACTGTACTGATATACTACTACATACTTACTAGTCAGCTTTAGAAAAGGCAGGAACATGTAGGATACAACACAACAACAATAAAAAATGAATACATGTTTAACATTGTCCTGAAATAAACAAATGCCCATGTTTTAAAAATTTAATAAGTGCACACTGTATTTTCAAAATTAGGTTTCAAAAATTTTTCTTTTTATTAATTCATTCCAAGTTTATTTACCGAGATGGTAAATATAGCGAACTTAAACTAAGCATTCTCACAGATATAATCGTATACCTGTCCGCATTCCCAGTTAAACTCCGAGCAAAAAATCAAAATTATTTATTCCACTTAGGATGATGTTTACGTACATCATTTATTGATGTCAAAAACTAAATCTATTACCGACTTCCAAAGCGCAGGTGAAGAAGAAGCGGCGCAACAAACTTCACCGCCGGAAACATTGAAAGGTAAAGTAAAGTAATACAATTACAATAAATTGCACAATTTAACATTATTTTGTAATATAACTCCTCATGTCATGCCAACGAGTGAGTTGCACCAATCAACTTTTAATCTGACACGCAGGTTAAAGTCAACGTTAAAGTTGACTTCGTTTTGATCAAATGCGTTTTTCTGCGCACGTTAAAGTTAACGTCAAAGTTGACAGTGCTACTCACCCTCAAGCGTCATTTGTTGACTAATCTTTGTATAATACAAATCTTATTTTATTGTTATTCTTAATTTTATTTTTGGTACTAATTATGTATGGCAAGTTGTTAGCTTTTAATATAACTTCATGGATTTACAATCACATTATAAATAAATAAATAATATATTAGGACAAACCACACAGATTGAGCTAGCCCCAAAGTAAGTGCGAGACTTGTGTTAAGGGATACTAACTCAACGATACTATATTTTATAACAAATACATTGATAAACATCCAAGACCCGGATCAATCAGAAAAAGATCATTTTCCATCATGACCCGACCTGGGATCGAACCCGGGACCTCTCGGTTCAGAGGCAAGAACTTTACCACTACGCCACCGAGGTCGTCTACACTATCTATTGGTCAAAACCGTACAAAAATCCGTCCGGTGGTTTTTGAATTTATCGCATTTATACATACTTATATATGTAGACGGTGCGACTTCTTTGTATAATATGAAAGAATAAAACATTTTAATTTATTTTGTCGTCCCATACCAATTGGCTGATTATTAGGTACTGGTTAGTAAGGAAGTCAAAAAGATTTTACTTTCATTGTGAATTTATTTTGGAAGTGATCGTAGGTATTTCCATATATGAACATAGTAATACAATTTTGTTTCTAAGACAACCGATGAGAATGTAATAATAATAATAATTTCTTTATTTCGAACATTATCCATAGCGAATGTTAGTAACAATGTTCATAAGACTATTGTAGTAACTTTAAATGAATCTGGGTCCAGTGTTTGCCATAATAAGATGACTTGATAAAAGTTAATGATTAAATGTATTTCTATATTCTGTTGCATTATTGCTATAGTAGAATACAAATATGGCATTTCCTTTCTAATTTAATTATAACCAGTGATCGACATCATTGGTCATTGTAATAATCAAGATGGTAATAATTTACTTGGTCTGAGATTGTAACCGACACATTAATGTAAAAATGCAGACTCACTAGACATAATGAAATCAATTCAAACACACTCCAGTATAACGAATTCAATGTAATATTTATATCACGAATAGTCAGTTATTACTTATTACAGATGTTACACAACTTACAACAAAATATGGACATTGCAGATATAGCACTGCATGCAGTGGCGGATTTACCAGTCGGCTGGAGGCTAGGGCGGCAGATATTAAGGGGCGACAGATTGAAAATGTATTAGGTTTCAAATGTGCGATTGTGAATTTTAATGTTTTTTTTTTTATATTACGTATTTACGTAGGTATATTTCGATAGGAGTGCAGGAAATAATGACACAATCGTTAAATAGTGCCTTGCCATGAAGTTTTCATCCAAATTAAGTATATGAATTACAATAGAATAGACCAAAAGTAGTATTTTGGTCCAGTTACCGCACTTTATAATATTTGAAGTTAACCAAAAGAGACAAAACATACTTTAGCTTAAAATGTACATATATATGGATATATAAGTGTGTGTATTCATTTTGTCATATCTTCGATTAAATTTACTTTAAAATGCCCTTAAACTTTACATTAAATTCTCGATTATGTATATTTATTGCAATTTGTTGACTTTGTCAATACTTAAAGTTGTCAATACAGTATTTACTTACTTGCTACGCTGGCTCAGTGCCCCCAAAGTGGATCTTGGCCTGCGAAACGAGAGTACGCCATAATCTTCTGCTCTGCGCGGAGTTCTGCCAATTAACCGCTCCCAGCTCGTACAGATCAGCTTTCACAGCGTCGCTCCAGCGATGAATGGGACGTCCGACTGGGCGCCTCCCCGACACCTTTCCCAGATAAGCTGATTTCTCTCTAGATGACCAAGTCAGCGTAGTCGCTGTGACTTTATTACCTAATAGGCGGTAGTAATAAGGCTCTTTCACGAGGTCCTCTATTTCGGATTTTTTCTGAACTCTCCAGCTTCCGTCTAATTTCTTGGTTTTTCCGAGGATTTTCCGGAAGATTTTTGGCTCCGCTACTAAAAGTTGGCTCTCTTCTTTGAGTGTAAGCGTCCAAGCTTTACAACCATATGAGAGTATCGGCCTTATTACTGTTTTGTAAATAAGCAACTTTGTCTTTCTGCTTAGTAGCTTGGACGTCAGAACCTTATATAATGCGGAGCTACATCGTAAGGCATTTTGGATGCGGATGTTTACCTCCCCCTCACGTGTGTTCGTTTCAGTGACTGTACACCCATACATACAGTATTTATCGATATATGTTTTTCCCGCCTTTTTCATACGGTTGCTGTGCACTGCACTGGACCCCTTTTTGAGTTTATCGCGATCCGACAGCCGCGGCATAGGACTTCGATTTTATAATATGTAAGGAAAGGAATATCAATAATAATTGAAATCAAGTGTTTCATATCACGCGAGCTAATCTTCTGTTTCATATATATTTTAAGATGATTTGTGCTACAGTTATGTTATAAACATACGCACTACCTGTATTATGTGAAACAGTACGGATCGTAATACAAACAGACATAATCACACGCATATTACGTAAAACGTTAATAGTAACAACGAAAGTTCTCTAATTATTTCTTTCTGTGCCGGAAAATTTGCAAAACTAACCGGTAAAACTTGGTGCGGTACTTAATTTGTATGACTTTTCGTGGTGTTATTGTGTTGTGATTATTAAATGTTAATAATTTGTGAATATTGATTGAAATGGGATGGGACGGGACTACCTTAAGGAAGTAACCGCGTCGTAATCACCTATCGGGAAAATATCACTTGACACGCAAAGAATAAGGACAAGTTTTTTTTTAAATGTCTTTTTTGAACAAGCTTTTATTTTCGTCAGATAGGTCTTGTGGCGTGTGTCTTGTGCGTGTGGAGTTCACTCGTTGGGAGCCCATCTTGGATACACCATCTTCAATATTAATACACCATCTGCTTGTCTAATGAGAAATTCATATAAGTATTTGAAGTTAAAAACCATATTAAGTTATCTTACTTCTACCAGTGCAATATAATACAGTGAATGATCTACTAATTCACTCAGTTAACGTGTAACCACATCGACGGTGCCGGCCCTAGCACTTGATAGGAACAGGGCAAAATTGTAATTATCCCATTCTTCTTCTTCTACGGGTGCGTCTTCAGCTAGATAGTTAGCTATCAGTATTCTTAAGAACAAAAGGACCTTTTTGTATTTCGCTCTGCGAAATAGCTCAGCCTCGCTCGCTATCCCGGTCCATTTTCGGATTTGCCGCAGCCAAGATTTTTTCCTTCATCCGAAGTTTTTTTTGGCGACTGTTATTTAGTAATTCTAACAGATTGTATCATGTTAAATTGTTGCTATTTTTTATATTTTCACGAAAGCCTCGGAGCAGCAACTAATAAAGCGCTGGTGGTCCAGTGGTTAGATGACCGCCTGTAAACTGAAATTTCCTACGTTCGAATCCTACTCGAGCAAAATTGAGTTTAAGTACCAATCTGACTCATGTGGTATTCATATTACTACCACTTGCTTCTGTTGAAGGAAAACATCGTAAGTTAATGTGTGAAATGAGAAGGCAATGGCAAACCAATCTATTAATATTACCTAGGCAATTGTGTGTGTTACATTCCATCCACATAATGGCCACGATCCGTTCCGAGGGTGAGGGTGGCTGAGTGTCCCTCAGCCATGAGAAATATGACTATTAGAAGAAGAACGAAATATTCTATGACAGCGGAGCTCCGAAGCTCCGGTAAAAAAAATACTAAATCAAAATCGTAATAAATTATATTAATAAATTATCCGATTTTGATTTAGTATTTTTTTAAAAGTGATAAAAACGTAACATCGAGAGCTACTCCCATGACTCAATCTCTCATCTGAGCGTCTTGGCTATTTCGTCAGCCAATCAGCGTCAGAGCACATGGTACCCGTAACCCATTAAATGTAGGTAGGTTAATTTTTATTTTATTTTTTGTAATTCTATCAATATGCCCCTGGGTATACGTTATACAAACTGAGTCTAGGGCCGGCACCGAGGGGTTAATTTTCTTATTTACGTCTCGTAATACGCTGTCAAGACATTGCCAGTGAAACTTATTGGATTGACACAGATATATAGATTGTACAGCGTTGTTTATATTGTTATAGATGTCTATGGAAATCTTTAAGTATGTCTGTGTGAATATTTCGTAAGAACTAGGAATGTATTTATGCTTCGCGGGTCGGTTTTCCAGAAAATTCCGAGTTCAGATTTCCGAGTTTAGATTGTTAGAAATGTGACTGACTATAGTACACAAAAATATTTTTTAATTAGGGTGTATTCCAGAATTCGCGCTTTTTACTCTTAGGTAGAGTTACTTTCTTAGAGTTATTATACGTGGAATAATTGGAATTCGGGGCATCACAGCTCCGGGTGTAACCGGGAACACGCGAGGATGAGACAGATACCTAGTTGTGCTACGACGCTGATGGATCATCATCATATCGAGTGTGTTATTACTAACACTGGTGTCAGATTTTATTCAAGTCGCCTAAAGGCATCTGACATGACTTTAACGACTACTTACCGCCATCTAATGGCAGGTAGTCGCATACTCACTAGTGAACTAAACTGTCTACCGATGTGTAGTCTGATGGATGATTCTGCCAGCCCAGAACCTATAATGAGGGTAGCGCAACAAATAACGATTATAAAGCGTGTTAAACATAGTATCGATATGTATGTGGAGTGGTGCAGGAATGGCCACGTTTAGTTTTATTCGTATACTAACATAGTATTTAAGCACTAACAAAATGAGTCTTTGTTACTTTGAAATAAATAAATTCATTCATTCATTCATTCATTCAATCATTAAAAATACCCCTTGTAAGAAAATAAGTTTCTTACATAATAAAATATCCTTTCCACATTACCTATCTCCACAGCGCACCTCGGGTACTGCGGTCACCGCATCCGTTTCTCTCCGATTTCACGTAAACGCTGCAATTCTGCGGCTCGAAACGATGACAAATGGCTTCATCTCGATATAAGATAATCGATTTTTAAGTTGGTGAACCGTAGCTTTGTCTGTTAAGAATATAAATTATTAATGTTGTTTTTAACTCTGGAGAAAAATATGGCATAATGGCATAGTTTACGTGCCTGTATCTGTAGGTACGTCTGTTCGTCGCATCATAGCATGGCTGCTACTACTGTCACGGAAACTACTGCTTTTGAAGTAGTTTTTTTATATAAAAAGACAATTTAATCGAGAATGTTCTTAGCTTTGAAAATTTTGTGTTCAGCCGTTTGGAACCCGCCAGGCCAGGTCCAGGAGCCAGGTCTTTTCTAGCAGGTGAGAGGATGCCAACTTCGGCGTCGGAGGTTACCTATACTTACATGCTTAAATTTTTAATTTATTTTTTATTACAGGTATGATGCTATTTTGTTTCGCTAGTTCTTTCCATATATTATGAAAACATTACTAACGTACACGCCGAAAACAGCAAAATGTACCTATGTGATTTACGTACATAGGTATATTTATTGTAATCTGTTTGTTAACATTTTATTGGATGCAGTTTGGTATTATTTTTTATTTGGAATGAATGTTCATATTGGAGTAAGAATATATAATGATTAGAAGTACCTAATTTTAAATGTGATGGCCTATAGGTCATATACCTAAGAATAAATTCAATTACTATTCTTATATGATTATGAAGTAACTATGTTGAATGTAGTTACTTTTTACAAAAGACTTCAACGTGTCAATCAAACGCCCCTAGCGGCCAATAGTTCAAACTTTACACTGCCATCTGTTGGACGATAGAGAAACTAACAATATGATCCATTTCATTAGAAAATAAGTTCCTTGAAATCGAAATTATTGTTTTTTTATTTATTTTAAAATTCAGATAAAGTTTTAATTTAAAAAGGGTCTTTTGACTGTTACATATCAAATATTATTAGTGCATAAAAAGGACTCTATAAATGGTATAAGTTGACATAACAAAGTGTTTATATTTTAACCCACTTCCTTACGTTGATTGAAACAAACTTAAAAATATTTATTTACTAGAAATGTCTCCGAGGCAACCTGTGTTGTGTAATTTCTAATGTTTATTTACAAACAAAATTCTAACTTAAAAATGGGTGACTCAGCGACGGAAAATAAACCCGTGGATAATGTAAACAACAACGTATCAACAGAATCAAAACCAGTGGATAAAGAGAATGAGAAACTAAACAATGAACTCAAAAACAGGTTACGAAAATACATCAAAAAATTGGATGGTAAGTGCAATGTTTTAAATTTATTTGTTTTATTTCCTTCGTTTTTAATTTCCATTCTTTTTTATATAATAATCCATCACTCTTTCTCTCCTGATTTAATCTCCAATGACTTTCAGTATACCTAGGTACACATACTGCCATAAAGAAATAAATACTTTTTTCGGGAAAAGTTTCAGTGTTAACATTTGCTTACAAACTAATGGAGTCTATGCCGAAAAGGATCCCAGCTCAGCATCATTTCTTCTTAGTCTGGTTGGGCAATATTAATATTTTATTTTTAAACACAGAAACAGGAACGAGCATGACAAAACAAGAAAGCGAGAAACTGGAAATAGAAACATTCAAACAGCTCTACAAACCAAAACTTGATGGGAATCAAGAGTCTTACAAGAATATACCCAAATTCTACTTCAAATTGCCTCGGAACGATGAAGTCCTGAATCAGAAGTTGAGAGAAGAGACTAGAGCTCAGTTTCTACAGAAGAAAAGCAAGGAGTTGTTAGATAATAGTGAATTGAAGCATTTATGGGCACTGATAGAGAAATCAAATGGTAGTTACAGTATGGCAAACAATGACGAGCTGACAATAGATTATTTCCAGTTTAAGAAAATTAGAGATCAGGCGGGACCAAAGTATAAGTAAGTCTTTAATAAATTATTTAAAGCCTTGACTGTTGAAGACAATTCTACTCTACCTATTTATTTAAACACATTGCTATAAAATATGTATCTACTGTATGTTTGCAAAAAAATAATTGTCTATAAAAACTGAAATTGCATTGTTAAGACTGGCCACAGTCACACACAGATAATAAACACTTCTTGTCTTTTTGTCAATATATATTTAAACTTTTCCTGTTCCTGCAGCTTTACCTGTGTATATTTGATCGGTGATCATCAACTTTATCAATTAAAAATTTCATCAAAATCAGTCCAGCAGTTTAGCTGTGAAAGTGTGACACACTTCACTTAATAATGAGGTTTATATATAAGTCTGTGATAATAATAGTATGGATGTTTTAAATATTTTATTTACAGGCCATATTTCACAGCAGAAGTGTTTGGGCGCCTCCAAGCGGCAGAGGGGGGTGTAGGGCGCGTGCGGGGGGTGTCTCTGTTCAACTATGTGATGAGGAGGGTGTGGCTGCAGCAGACCAGGATAGGACTGTCACTGTATGACGTCACCGGGCAAGGTTATCTTACAGAACATGTAAGTATTCATGTGATAATATTTTTAAGTGATTTTATTATGATGAAGTTTGTTAATAAAAAAAAGAAATACAAGAATATAAATATACATATAATAAAACTGTAAGTGGACTATGTCTGTACATAGGAGATAGGAATAAAGAAAAAAAAATGTGAAAACAACAAAAATAGTTTTTGAGTTTATCATGTTCATACAGACGCAAAAGGTGGACTTCTTTTTATAATATGTATGTAATATTATATTATTGATATATTTTACAACAAGAAAATAACTAAGCAAAACAAATCAATATTACAAAAATAAAATCCACTACATGCTTTATCAATCAATATTTCTATTGTTGGTACCACGATTTTCAGGATCTGGAGAGTTATATAGCAGAACTGGTCCCGTCTCTGGCAGCGTTAGATGGTCTAGATTCCTCATTCAGTTCGTTCTATGTGTGCACCGCTGCGAGGAAGTTCCTCTTCTTCCTCGACCCGCTGAGAGTGGGACGGGTGAGGATACGGGATGTGCTGTCTTGCTCTTTCCTTGATGACCTTCTTGAGGTAATAATTGATGAGTGAAATCTGACCCCTTCACTATTTAGAGAAATGTATACAAAAATATGAGTGCACCACAGTTCATCATAATAAAGCATTGTAATCCAAATTACACTTGTATGAATCGAAAACTAGCGGCTCGTCCCGACTTCACTTGAGTCAATACACAATAAATTATACACCTAAACCTTCCTCAGGAATCACACTATCTATTGGTGAAAACCACATGAAAATTCGTGCAGTAGTTTTTGAGTTTATCGCGAACAGACAGATGCAGCAGAGGACTATTTTTTATAATATGTACTTATAAAATTTTAGCTCAATCCGTTCAACGGATTACGGATCTATTTTATTTTGCTGTTGCCATATCGATAGCGTTTCCAGTCATTTTTCTATTTAAGAACATTCGAACAGCTAAGACGAATGTAACGCCCAATCATGCTAAATCCGTTTTTGCAGATATGAGGTAATAAATAACTAACATACATACAAGATACGCACGAAATGTAATACCCTTCCTACGCAGTCAGGTAAAAAAAACATAATTGAAAGTCATAGTTTATCACAAGAAAAAAACCACTTGTTCTGTAGCTCCGCGAAGAAGACTTGCCGATGGAGCTGCAGGAACAGAATTGGTTCAGCGCAGCGTCCGCGCTGCGCGTGTACGGCCAGTACCTCAACCTCGACCGCGACCACAACGGCATGCTCAGCATCAACGAGCTGCAGGGGTCAGTCTCTTACTCTTTCTCTCTTTATTCCCATATCTCTCTCTCTCTCTATGTATGTCGCATTGATTCCTCTTCTCATAACAATTATAATTGGTTTAAGACATGATTAAGTACGTTTAGCTTTTTATTTATTTATTTTTGACAATTTCTAATAATCTTATTGATTATGTACTAAATCGTTTTTTTTTCTATTTAAATATTGACATTTTAAATAATGATGTGGATTCATCCTCCTCCTCTTAATTTTTTATACATATGCATAAAATCTACATTTATTATTTACATTTGTTAATTGACGTCTTTGGAGAAAAGGCTGCGGTGAAGTTTGTTGCGCCGCTTCTTCTTCACCTGCGCTTTGGAAGTCGGCCGTAGACTTAGTTATTTAGTATTTTAAAAAAGAATTTCGAATTTGTGAATAAATTGTCTAAACAACAGTGAAAACTGCATCCAAATCCGTTGGGTGTTTTTTTTTCAGTTTTTTAACCACCGTTGTGTGGTATAAAATATGAAAGATAATGAAACGCGAAAGTTTAAAATATATGTCTAAAATTAGTTAATTTATCGTTTATTTCAGTTACGGGTCAGGCACCCTAACCCGCGCTTTCCTACAACGAGTGTTCCAACAGTGCCTCACGTATGACGGAGAAATGGACTACAAGACGTACTTAGATTTAGTACTAGCTTTGGAGAACAGGAGACAGCCAGCCGCTTTGGCATACCTGTTCCGAGTACTCGATATCAATTCTCAGGGATATTTGGATGCGTTTACGCTAAATTACTTTTTTAAGGTTAGCATTTTGTCACTATTACTTGAGTATAGTATTTACTTTTCTTAGTATTTCCACTTAGAAATAATTATGAGTTTATGCTGAATTACTTCTTTACGGTCACTGTTACAAACGTACTTGGACCTAACTACACCTATATCTGGACCTATCAACTTTTTTTTAATTACTATATTAAATTTTAAAAAATAGTTGACCCTATATTACTGGCATAGTATTTTCACCTATCTTGGATTTAAAAATCACTTTTCATAATTGATATAAACAAAAACCCAGTAGGCTATAACTGTTGGGCGTAAAAATCATTGAAAATTCGCCACTAATGCTATTGCATAGAGTTCTATGCAGGGTAGCTTTAGGTGCGGTTGGCTACATAAACTGCTTTAACTAAGTCACAGTCAACATAATAACTTAAATTTTATTTGTATTTATTATTTAGTGCCATTATGTGTCCCGCTGCGGGACAAAGTCCTCCATTTTACACTTGAAGGTTTCCATAGTTTATTTACTTTTTCTCAGGCGATACAAGAGCAAATGGTGGCGCACGGGGCCGAACCAGTGAACTTCGAAGACGTAAAAGACGAGATATTCGACATGATCCGTCCCTCCCACCCCGCGCGCATCACCCTCGCGGACCTCGTGCGCAGCGGCCACGGGCACACGGCCGTGTCCATACTGCTGGAGCTGCACGGCTTCTGGGCCTACGAGAACAGGGAGGCGCTGGCGGCCGCCGACCACACTGCCTGACAGATAGATAGAGGGGAGTTTGGCCCGATTGGAAGACTCAAGATTAGTGATATTAAAAAGTGAATTCAGTGTAGACTCAAGTGTGGTGATATTAAAAGTGTAAAAGAAATTAGACGTTACGTCAATGTAATGTGATAATGAAGAGTGACACTAATGACGTTTATGGAAGGGTGTTGGGGAATTTGAAAATTTAAGTGTGTTGAAATTACAAAGTGACTTTTTTAAAAGAAAAGAAAATAAATGGAAAAATCTATTACGGAAAGGACTAAGTAAATAGTTATGTTTGTATCTCTCTCGCCCGACGGCTTATGGGCGTACGCGAATAGAGGCGCTGGAGTACGCTGTCCTTGGTGCTTGACAGATAGAGGGGAGTTTGGGTAATTGGGAGATTCAAGTTTGTTTTTATTTCTTTTTTAAGATAGAAAAAAAATTAGAGAAGATATTATTGAAGCGGTTATGTGTAAAGGCTAAAAGAAATAGTTACTATTTATCACATTGACATGCATATCAATGTGATAAACAGTATATATGGTTACTAGTTATCAAATTGACATGCATATCGCTGGGTTTAATAAACAAATAATTTAATTTTATTATCATTATGATGTTTATTGTAAATAATTTTTTTTTCGACCTACATTACAATTGTGTAAATAAAATATTGACATATATTTATTTAACTAGCTGCCCCCCCTGGGCTTCGTTCCCGTGGGAATTTCGGAATAAAAAGTACCCTATGTGTATTATTCCAGGTTATATTCTACCCCATGTACCAGGTTTCATAACAATTCGTCCAGTAGATATTGCGTAAAAGCGTAACAAACATACACACATACATCCTCACACACTTTAGCATTTATATAATTCGTAGGACTGTATTTAGATATATATTATTTTGGTATAATAATAAAATATTTTGAAAATTGTAATTGCACTTATTTCTCTTAAAATTAAAACAACAAAAAAACGTTCAAAAAGATTTAACAATGATTCAAAATTTATCAATATAAAATCAATAAAATAATTCATTAACAAATTTTATCACGTTTCTGTAAAGCTCAGTTATTATGCCAAATAATATGGTTAGATACGAATATTAAAACGTGAAATACCTATATTATTTTTCGCAATAGCGATTACAACATCATAAATGTAGCAAAAAAGCTCTCAAAATTGTATAGAAGACCTACCACGAAACAGAACACGTAGCACGTCACTGCGTACACGATATGGAACAAAGAGTGCGTATGTGGACTCACTCTTTTTTCCATATCGTGTACGCATCGAAAAAGAGAGATGTTTTAGGTTTCATGGTAGCGAAATTGTTTTATAGACAGAAACCGACATAAGTAAACATTTATATATGTTCAATTGATTAATTAATTTCGTGTCCTCATAATTAGGGCCTTATAATACAAATTTCTATACACTCCAAATGACGAGTCGGGAGCTAAGGTCTGCAACTTTTGGAAAATAAAGTTAATTAAAACGATGTGATACTGTATCTGCACAATCACGTGTTTTATATATTGTGACAACCCTGGCTGCATTGTGAACGCTGGCGACCGTTTCGCCTATTATGAATCTCATTAAACTGTGACAATACAATAGCTAAGAAAAGTAAGGCCCATGAAAAAAATAAATATGTAGTTTGTACGAGTATATATAAAATAGAAAACGAATTAAAAGAACTACACTTTTTTTACTATTGTAACACCAAATAGAATAGTTAAGATTGGTTTAAACACTCAAGTGTTGCCATCGCCTCATGTATTTTCTTGTCTTTATTGGCAAACTGTATTGAAAGGAAGTTATGTCACCCCCCCTCCCGTTTAGACCCCCTCTTGCGCACTCCTATATTCGTAAACGCTGCCCCGTTCTAAGAACTCGCTGTACCGTTTGTTTGTCCGGTCGTCCGGACCGGCTGAACCCTGCGGGCCGTATCCGCCGCCGCTTGGGGAATTCATTATGTATTTGTCCTGCAAAAGGAATAACATTTTAGTGATGAAGCAGAGAAGAAAAATATTGAATGAGGTACTCGTGCCTTTTAACAGCGCTCGGCTTCGTCTCGCGCAAGAATCCTTTTTATTAAATAGTAGCATTTAATATAAATTTGCACACTTGATCATAATCCATACTAATATTATAAATAAGAAAATCTGTATCATACTTTCACGGCTAAACCGTTGGGCCAATTTTAAAGAAATTTGTAACAGATATAGAGGTCATCCTTATCTACCGCGGACGGAGCTGGGGGCAACAGCTAGTACTGTATAGACAAGTAATTCTTCTTCATAGTCGTATTACTCATGGCTGAGGGTCGTGGCTATTACGTGGAATGAAACACAGACAACAACTTTCTTGGCAATATTAATGGAGTGGTTTGTCAATACCTTCTCCATTTCACACACGAGTTAATAAGAATCAACCAGTGTGCAGGTTTCCTAACGATGTTTTCCTTCACCGGAAGCAAGTGGTGGACGATGAAAACTACTATACATGAGTCAGAATAGTATACAAACTCATGTGGCACGAGTAGGATTCGAACCTGGGACCTTTTGATCCACAGGCCCGCCTGTGGATCAAAAGGTCCCACGTCTTAACCATTACAACACCAACGCTTCGACAAGTAATTATTGATGTAGTAAATTGTTAATAATAATTAATCGGAATAAATAATGTCGGTTTTCGACATTGGAGCCGTCAAGAGTCGATCGCTTTCTCAAAAAGTTGGCGATACATCGGTTACCACGGATTGCCGGTGTTCATGGGCTGCGGTATTTGCTTACCATCAGGCAACACGCAAGCTCGTATGCCCACTGTTCAAAAAAGAGTATTTGGCTAGGTGTAGAGTAATAATTACCCCTGGATAAGCTTCGACTGACGCCTTTCCGCCCAGGTTGATGAGCCGTCCGTCTGTCCGGAGCAGAAGGTTCAAACCTCTCTCTCCAGGCTCGCCACCTATCAAACGATTTTATTTATTTTTGCGTGTTGCGTAAATTGATAGGTTTAGCAACATGATTTCGATTACGTCGTGTTAAATAATTCCTTTACTGAATCATATACTGCACCCTTTTAGTTTACTTCTTTCCACCAAAAAGTGGTTATTATGTTTATAACGCCGACGTAGTCTAATATTCGACTGCAATGTTTCCTGAATAAATTGAATTATAAAAAATGACAACTCTGTAAGACAAGCGAAAGAAGGTATATATCTTGCAAAACTCGGTAACAGACATACATCTGAACAGGTGAAACTAAACAAAATATAGTGAATAGAAAAAGAAATATTGGACTGCACAGATTAAAATAAAAAACTAACCATTCATGCCGTAGGGACAAAACGCCCGTCTTTCAGTCAGCACGGACAATTTGACCGCGCGACGGAACACGAGCTCGCGCCGGACGCCGTCGCCGCCGCACCAGCGACCTACAACGTAAACCTCTACTATTCTTCTGCGCTCCTGGTACCTCTCCAATCTGAGCGTGTTAATCTCAATAATTTACGGCCGCGACGCGCCAAAGCCCTGGTGGAGCAATATTTTTAAAATTGTCTCTTTCATCTGAGCGATTTACCGGTTTCTTCCTCAGCCGTTGAGCGATGAAGCCCAGGGTCCGCTTTCCTACTTTTTCGTCTCCACTTCGTACGAATATCAGCTTGACCTTGACGACACGAAGCCAGCATTTTTAGATCAAAACAACCTCTTCGAAAAACCGAAATGGCAAAAAATGCCCGAACGACAGAGGCAGCTGAAATTAAGCGCGATTGAGTGATCTTTTTTGTCTATAAAATCCCTGTGACTCTGATAAACTTAAGCGCTCCTATTAATTTAATCCAAAACCACTTGCTGCTCCCCATACATACTTCTTCTTCGTCTTCTTCACCTGCGCTTTGAAATCGGCAGTAGACTTAATTTTAAGTAAATGTTTGACGTCAATAAGTGTTATATATCATAAGAATTTTAAATTTTCATACAGAATGGGAAGATTTTGCCTCATTATATTTACCATTGCCTCCAGAGCCTTCCCTCAAATGAAAGGCAGTAACGAGCATGGGATATCTCCTCTCGACAATTTCCACGTCAGTGATTCTCGTGTTGGTCATGTGAGTGTGGACGCCGCCTGCGCCGTGCCATCCGGGACCCTGAAACATAATTTCATAATAAACTTCAACACAATCAAATATGTTTTTGCATACACACGCGCACACTAACGCCGCCGCCTATTTTTATCAGTTTATTTTAATTACTACGTTAAGTTTTAACAAGAACCGATATCCATGCTAATATTATAAATGCGAAAGTCTGTCGGTTCGTTTTTACGGCTAAACCGCTGGACCTATTGAGATAAAATTTTGAATGAACGTAGTTAAACACCCCCGTTCTACAACCCCCAAAAGACTATAGTGAGGGGTGAAAGTACATATGAAAATGATATCTGTTCCACTTTCACAGATAAATTCGCCTGAAGCCGCGGGCAAAATCTAATAGTTGATATAACTGAAAAGAAGAAATTACCTACTTTCTAATAAAATGTTTTATATAATGTAGCATATAAGTTTATCGGTTCCTGAAATAGTCGATAAATCTAAAGAAACAAAAAGTTCTGAGAAGCAAAACTGCACATTACCGCTCCACTGCCGCCGGCGACCGTCTCGTAATATCCCCAGCTGTCTTCGCCGAGGGTCAGGTTGTTCATGCAGCCTTGAGACGCTGCGCACACCTGGATAATTGTGAGGATTTTAATAGTATGCCTTCTTCTCTAGTTCTTTTCGAATGTGTTTATTACGAATACTGAATTATAATTTTATTATTCACCTAAAGGCATCTGACATGACTTTTACGACTACCTACTGCGTCTAGTGGCCAGTAATCGCATACATAAAGAATATTTTTATCTATATTTAACAATAGGAAACTTAAACTTCGGAACTGATACGAACAGCGCCCTTTATAAAAATTAACTTTTCACCCAACTTCAAATCTTCGTATATGTATATTCCAGATTTTATTGTTACAGTCTATAAATTATCACAATGATCTTAAATATATCCATTTTACCTAGAGTATATAAACATGTCAATATTTTTTTAACATTTTCTGACCTCATCATAAATTCTATTTTTCAATAAAACTATTTTGTATGTACTCACTTGGAACGCTTTCAAAACAACATCAACGATTCTCTGCGAAGTGAGCACGTTGCCGCCCACCACGGCCGCGCCCTCTGACGGGTCCAGGATGGAACCAGAGGGAATCACCACCGACACTGGATTCAGGCAGCCCTGGAGGTTAAATTTGATCAACAATGTATATAAAAAATCAAATTCAAAATTCTTCATTCAACTTACTTCCGACAACTATATAAAAAATCAAATTCGAAACTCGTTGTTCAGCTTAGGATGATTGATGTAAATGCTTGATGAGAATGAAAAATTCTTCTGCACGTAGGTTCTATATACACCATAAATTTTTAATTATGCCAAAAAATTAAATGGGGGCTATCAGTACCTATTACTGATAATATGTGCTTGTATAGTACTGACTATTTGATGATTAAGTTGTTGTAGTGACTTCAAAAATTTACTCAAAACTAAGTCGACATCAAAAGCGCAGGTGAAGAACCAGCGGTGCAAATGGTAAACAATAAATTTGTAATAAAATATATGAGATGTGTGTTTACACACGCGCACACTAACGCCGCCGCCTATTTTTATCAATTTATTTTAATTACTACGTTAAGTTTTAACAAGAACCGATATCCATGCTAATATTATAAATGCGAAAGTCTGTCGGTTCGTTTTTACGGCTAAACCACTGGACCTATTAAGATAAAATTTGGAATGAACGTAGTTAAACACCCCCGTTCTAACATATGCTACTGTTTTTACCAAAAATCAACCCCCAAAAGACTTTTAATTATGCCAAAAAATTAAATGGGGGCTATCAGTACCTATTACTGATAATATGTGTTTGTCTAGTACTGACTATATGATGATGATTAAGTTGTTGTAGTGACTTCAAAAATTTACTCAAAACTAAGTCGACATCAAAAGCGCAGGTGAAGAACCAGCGGTGCAAATGGTAAACAATAAATTTGTAATAAAATATATGAGATGTGTGTTTAAATGTTGTACAATAGATACCATATTATAATAATTCACTAGAATGTGAAATGTAACACCATTTTTTTGGAAGTTTGATGACTCTAATTCATTTTTGCTGCTACTCATCCGCGCAGTCGACTCAGTCTAACTAGGATCCCGAGCACACCTAGTTTTATCGATATTCCGCCATTTTACCTGGTTGAGAGGCACGTCATGTCCGACCATACACCGCAAACAGTATATAAGCGCTGATAGAGTGATGGCTCTAGGCGCATTCAGATTCCCCCACACTTCCACTCCTGTTCCCCTGAGAAAATTTCCTACTATTATTATAAATGCGAAAGTTTGCGAGGAAAGTAACTTATTTACACCCATACCTATGTGTAAATAAGTTACTTTTTTAAGCATTATCTCCTGAACGAACTGTTATGAAATTTGGTACACGGGTAGAATATAACCTGGAATAACACATAGGGTACTTTTTATCCCGAAATTCCCACGGGAGCGAAACCCCGGGCGCAGCTAGTATTCAATTTGAGTCTGTTCCACTTTCACGGCTAAACCGCTGGACCGATTTTGATGAAATTTGGTATGCATGAAGTTAAAGACAAAACATTCAAACAAAGGCTATTTATATTTTCAAAAATCAACCCCCAAAGAACAATAAGGGGGGTGAAAATAAACGCAGGCGTAGCCGCAGAAAAAAGCTAGTATATTATAAACTCACGTAAAATCACACAGAGCACTGCCGTTATCCTTATCCAAAGTCACAGTAAGTTGTATCGGAGTACCGTTGTCCATATACTCTGTGGCTTTTAGCACAGTCGATCCTGTTTTAGCCAAGGCGTTCTTGGCTATTTCCTGAAAATGTTACCAATCTTAAAATATAATATTTATATATATATATATATATATATATATATATATATATATATATATATATGTATATATATATATATATATATATATATATATATATATATATATATATATATATATATATATATATATATATATATATATATATATATATATATATATTATATTTTATATTCTTATTATATATATATATATATATATATATATATATATATATATATATATTATATTTTATATTCTTATTATATATATATATATATATATATATATATATATATATATATATATATATATATATATATAAGAACTGAATGACATATCAACGCACAGCTCAAACTGGTTAGTCTAGAAACTTTTAGAAACATAATATATGTATATATATAAATATAAAATAAATATATAAGTACAATCAGATTGAGTTAGCCCCAAAGTAAGTTCGAAACTTGTGTTATGGGATACCAACTCAGTGATACTATATTTTATAATAAACACATATAGATAAACATCCAAGACTCAGGTCAATCTGAAAAAGATCATTTTCCACGTCGACCTGACCGGGGATCGAACCCGGGACCTCCAGTGTGAATAATAGATAAATTAATTATATACACCATATTTTTTTAATTATGCTAACAAAATTAAAGGCTTAATATTAAAGACCCTATTAATAGATTTAAGTAATCAAAATATAATCGTTTCTCACCAAACTTATTGACGTTCGCGTTTATCCCAAAATATCAATGAATTTATGAACATAGTTTGAAACTCCAATTATTCCAATTCATAGTTTATAGTGTTCTCTCGCTCACGCGTGCAATGACCCTGGCATAGGCAAAAAATAAATAAATAAAAAAGAATTGCCTGAATTTATCAATGAAAATAGTCTTTGTCGAAGCGCTGCACTGAACCTACCTTTACTATGAAGCGTAGTAGTCAGGTAACACGCTCTAAGTATTATAACCAATTATTATAGATGTTTTGGATAAATTTTGGATTTCGATTTTTTATGTTTTGACTATGCACATTTTATCAGTAATAGGTACTGATAGCCCCATTTAATTTTTTGGCATAATTAAAAATGTATGGTGTATATAGAACCTACGTGCAGAAGAAGAATTTTTCATTCTGAAACTAGATGACGTAACAAAACAATCTCAATTTATATATAACCTTGAGCATATCCCTGACGGCCAGCTCTGCGTTCCGCTGTATGTGCGACATGTACGCCTGAACCACGTCCAATCCGTATTGGTCAATCAGCTCGCCCACTAGTTGGATACCCTGGAGAATATGATTATTTATTTCAACTTTATTGCACAACAAGTTTATTTGTTAGACAAATTACGGTGCCACGTACACAGACATACAGATACACTTATCGGTCAAAACACTGATGACCTCCAACGCAAAGAGAGGTGTTACCTCTTTTTGCGTTGGAGGTTAAAAATACAATCAGATCATGAAGTCGCTTTTAGATGTTTAGAAAAGAATTGTGATTAAAAGTCCTTTATTTAGATGTCTACTTTACGAACCGGTGCAAATGCGTCTATTGTGTCACGATTCTGCGCAATCGACGGGTTTAAATGATGACCGATAGGCTAGTTGACAATATTTTATTTTGATGAATATTAATAGAAACACCAGTGAAAATATTACTGTCACAATGACAATGCTTTCAAAGATATAACAAAAATAAAATCACACATTTTTGGACTCGTCCAAACACTCAATACTAAATGACGCGAACAAGTGACGTCACAACTTGTTAAAATATTGGCAAAGAAAGATATGTTTGTTCGACAGCTACATTAAATATTACGCTTATGATGATGACTTCATAATAAAATTTGTTACAAAATTTTTGTTTTTTTACGATGGTTCAGTTTGTTTTTATGATTTCATACTTTTTGAAAATGGACTTTCCAACCAACTTTAAATCTTGATCCAGCTGCATTGTTACAGTCTATGAATTATCATAATGATCCGAAATACTATTTTACATATATTTTTTACTATTCTCTGACGTTGTCAACTATCCTATCGATTTTTTATTATCCTATTGCGTCCCACTGCTGGGCAAAGGGCTCCCCTTTCCGCCTTCACATTTCCCGATCCAATGCGGTTTCCCGCCATTCTACCAAGTAGAGTTGGATGTCATATTTATTACATATTAAGTACATATTTGACGATAGCCTGAATGTCTTTAATTGCTCAACCTCATCAAGGATTGATAGTCATAATTATATTTTTAATAAAATTTGATTAGTTAATTTAAAATCTATGATGAACGTTGTGTCATTGGTGTTTACATTAGAACTTAATTTTATGTGCTTTGTGTCGAATGTTGTATGTAAATACTGTTGGTGTACCTTAATAAATTAAAAATTGAATTCAAAAATTCTTTATTTTTCTCCACAATCTATAAATACATTAACAAAGTAAACAATATGTTGCAAATTACATTTAAGATTGTGAGAGACTGCTGCCTAAACTAAGCAGAGCTTGTATCTCAGTACACCAGCCTCTCCCCACTTGGTGTACATAGTGTCATATTGTTATTAAAAAGTAAAAGTATAAAGATATATAAGCAAAAAGCAACGAAAATAAATAAATAAATAGATGATTAAAATCGAATTTAATTATATAAAAATTAAAAATAGTATTTGGATATTTAAATACCTAGATATAGGTATGCCTATTTAAGCCAGTCAAGTAGCGAATATTAATCATCAATCAACTTACCCTCTGATTGGCTGCCACTTGAGCCTTCAGGTCAGACAAATTGTCCGCCAGATTCCTTGTCCCGGAGCACCCTGGCTCCTTGGCTGGTCTCATCAGCTCTGAAATCATATCGTTTGCTATAATATTTTTTTTTTTATATAGGCCGCCTGCCTGACGCCATTCCAAAGGAGGAATGGCGTCAGGCAGGCGGCCGGTTGTAAAAACACAGCCGAATCTTCAAAATTTGAAGGCCTTGTTACGCTGACCTGGGGTTTCGCGGCTTCACAACCCCGAACGCAACCTAAATATAACATGCAGAGTTGAGATAGAAAGTATAGTCCTAAACTCGCCCGACTGTAGCATGCAATTTGCATCAGGGCCATTTTTTTAAATAATATAGTGGGCAAACGATGTTACTGGTTGTCTGTAGGTAAGCAAACACCGCAGCCCATGGACACCGGTAACCCGATACGGGTCACCGATGCGTTGTTAATTTTTTGACAAAGCGATAGACATTATTCATGAAGAACCCAATGTCGAAACTATATACTTACCAGCTGTAAGCTCTTCCTCATTAAACTTCCCGCCATCAACCAAAAGCATGCTTTTGAACGCCGCCCCTTCTTGGGCCAGCGTGACCGAATGCGGGGGCATTGACCCCGGGGTCAGACCCCCTATGTCGGCGTGGTGCCCGCGTGAAGCAACAAAGAATATCGGACGGGGATGAGATCTGAAAGTATGTTAATTTGTTTTAATATATCTGTATGTTTACGTTAAGATATTTATCCATACTAATATAAATGCGAAAGTCTGTCTTTCTATATGTTTCGCTTTAGCGACTAAACCGCTGTACCGCTTTTAATGAAATTTGGTATGCATGTAGTTAAAGACCCCTATTCAAACATAGGTTACGTATTCAAACATAGGCTTTGAACGGGGATCCACACCGGTGCAACGATTAAGCCGTGAAAGCGGGACAGATAGACAGACACTTAGTATGAATAATTTTTATTTGCAAGATTTACATAGATCTTAAGTCAACTGTAACCAACCAGCACGCAGCCGCGCAAATATTAATAATAAATAATTAATTAATTTAAAACAATAGTATAGCAATAAAATATTTATATAAGTTCAATGTTTATAGCTCATATACTCTTTAATACTATAATTCTTTTTCCATTCAAACATTCCGTCAATGTTTTTATGGATTGGTTTATCGAAAACTCACTTGTGGAATACTGGCGTGATGACGGTGAGGTCAGGTAGATGTGAGCCGCCAGCTTTCGGGTGGTTAGCTAGCAGCACATCGCCGGGCTTCAGCGAATCGCCGCGTACTTTCATCTTTAATAATTTTTAATAAGTATCTATTTAATTTTGATGATATTACAGTTGCGTAGCTCACAGCCAGACTGGATTATTTGCGGAGTGATTTGGGGGATGCAGTTTATAAATAAATAAATAAATATAAATATATATATACACAAAAAGGTTCGCGCTAAGTACCATTGATAATGTAAACAATTTATAAACAAAAAAGTCTAGAATTATTGTGCATCCATTACCTGATATTGTACAGTTTCTTGCATAGCCCCCAGATGTACCGGTATGTGAGGAGCGTTGGATACTAGACCGCCATCAGGACCAAATAATGCGCAAGAGAAATCTAGCCGCTCTTTTATATTCACTGATATTGATGTGCGCTGTAACACCCTGAAAGATAACTTTATATAAATTAAATACGGCGCGACTCCGACGGTGTCATCTCAAAAGTCATATGCATCCGATTTTGAAATCTTCAACTGCGCGTTCTAGACTTGTCTGTTCGAACGTGATTGGACCATCTGTCCGTAGTGTTGTCTTGTGTATGCGGTTTGTATTGTCGCAACGTCTACGGTGTTGCGCATGAGCGAATGAGCAAATTACTAAAATATTCTCGAGTTGGTTTAAATTTTGTATGGCATTCTTGTTAGCGGTAACACACCGCGTGTGTGCGTGTTTTTTTGCTGACTTTAAAATTAAATAGGGAAAAGTAGTACTTTGGGCTCCGACGCTCTACGGCTGTGATTAAAGGACTAGGAGAACAAAAACACAAAGAAAACTAAACACAACGAGGTAACGCAGCCAAATGAGACAGACAAATGAACGAGACAGATGTAGACCTCCGTACAATCTCCCAGCCTATCTTATACAAAAAGGTAAGATTGGCGTTGTAAGTAAAAAGTATTAGCGCTTCTTCTGCATTGGGTTCTTCTGCTTCCCGTTTCTTATCGTTTATTTCTAATACGCGTGTCTCCTTTTTGTATGGGCAAAACAAAATATATGTATGCCAGATGAAAGAGATAAACTGACCTTCCCATCTGCTCTGCTATAGACATGAATCTATGAGAGAATATGCTCAATTGTATAGAGTCCAATTCAGCTGTCACAGTCTTAGGTCGTCCGGAACCCACTGTGATACGTATGTCGCCATATTTTGTTATGTCCGCGCGACAATCTGGAACACAAATAGAATTTTTATACAATTAAGTTTAAGGTAATACATAACTACGCACTAGCGCCACCGTCACATTTTTACCAATTTTTGTTTTTTGCGAAAATTAAACACAAATATCTTTCCAAATTTTTCTACACTACATAAAGGAATTTGTTGCAAGTATTATAGTTTTCCATTACACAATGTAGTCATAGTGTACTAAACCTAAAACGGTGGCCACCAAAATATTCATAGCAAAAATCTTCATTCAGAAGCAGTGGTGGTGTAATGGTTAAGACCGCCTGTGGATCGAAAGGTCCCAGGTTCCAATCCTACTCGGTGCACATGAGTTTGTATACCAATCTTCTCATGTATAGTAGTTTTCATCGACAATCACTTGCTTCCGGTGAAGGAAAACATCGTGAGGAAACCACTGGTTGATTATTAACTTGTGTGTGAAATGGAGAAGGCAATGGCAAACCACTCCATTACTAATGCCAAAAAAGTTGTTATGTGTGTTTAATTCCACGTAATGACCACGACCCTCAGGAATACGACTATAAAGAAGAAGAAAAATCTTCATAGCAAAATCTTCATAACAACAAACTACTAGCATGTTATGGTCACAGCTAAGAAGCCATTGAAACAGAAAAAGAAACCAATTTAAACAGTATATCATTGAACCATTGAAGCATTGAAGCAGTCTTCATGCCAAAACGCGGTTAATATATAAGTCTGCGCCAGAAAGGCTTACCATTATTTTTATATATGTATTTTATTTCAATACTATACGAAAGTACTTTAAATTCATGGTCAAAAATATATAATTATATCAATATTATTTACCTTTTTAAGTACCTAAAGAAACGGAACATAAATTAAATATATACCTGGTTCCACTAGCACCGTCGACAAGCTATCCATTATGACAGCTGGACCGTGTACCTCCTGCTCTGGGAGTAGCTTGTCTAGCATATACACTGCTGTGTCTTGGTACCCGCCTTCAAAGTACACTTTCACACTCTAAAAAAGAAAAAAAAACATCTACATAAATAAATAATATTAGGACAAATCACACAGATTGAGCTAACCCCTAAGTAAGTTCGAGACTTGTGTTATGGGATACTAACTCAACGATACTATATTTTATAACAAATACATACATGGATAAACATCCAAGACCCGGGCCAATCAGAAAAAGATCATTTCGATCATGACCCGATCCGGGATCGGTTCAGAGGCTTTACCACTGCGCCACCGAGCTACCGAGGTCGTCAAATCGAGAAGGTAAAATTCGAGTAAAACGCTACTGGCTATACTAATTCTGAATGTAACCTATCACGCGAAGGTGAGAGAGAAATGTATAATATTACCATTTCAGGTTTTGGAACCACTCCTTTCCCGCTAGGTGGCGCCACTTCAGCTGGCACGGAACTCTTGCCAATACCGCGCACGCGAACGTCGTCAACTATGACGTCACGCTCTGCAAGCGTGAACCCGAATTCGTTTTGATATCTGTAAATTAGACATCATCAACCGCCTACCCTTACACACTTAATGTGAGTTCGGTAAATTTGATTTGTTTGCATTATCCTAACTAATAAATGCGAAAGTAAGTTTGTTTGTTCCACTTCACGCTCTATCTACTCAACCAATCTTCTTTAAATTTTGCATACATGTAGTTTGAAGTATGGAGAAGGACATAGGGTACTTTCATCTCGAAAAATTAACGCGGGCGAAGCCGCAGGCAAAAGATAAACTGTAAATAAATAACACAAACAAATTAACATTGCCATTGAAAGTAATTAAGCAAAGGACACGCGGACAGGTAAATCAATTTGTAGTTGTTATATACAATTATACATAGCTAAGGAGGCTTTAGAACTACAATTTGGCCGATTTACCGCTACCTACCGAAAAAAAGGTAATTTATGTAATTATGTAACCATAACATATGCAAGTATGTTGTAACATATTTACATTTATAAATAAAGGTGAGTATGTTCATTACCTCTTCATGCTTTATCTACTCAAACAATCTTCTTGAAATTTTGCACACATATAGTTTGAAGTACGGAGAAGGACACAGGGTACCTTTCATTCCAAAACATGACTGCTTCCTTTATAAAATCATGCGGGCGAAGCCGCGGGCAATAGCTAGTCACATAATAAATGACAAAGAAGAGCTGACCTGTTAACAAAAGCATTGTAAAAGTCGCCATGTGCAGTCGCATGTTTCGAGTCCCCCGGTGTGGGAGAGACCATGAGGGCACAGTCAGTGCCAGCGTATCGGAGATGTAGATAAGGCTCCACTTCGATTTGGGAGTCGGAGAAACCCTGGACCAAAGAGTTCTTTTTTAACCCCCGACGCAAAAAGAGGGGTGCTACAAGTTTAACGTGTCTAACGGATGAACCGATTTTGTTTTATTTTTTATTTTTTTGTCTCATAGATAATTTTATCCCGAGTGTTCTTAGCCGTGTTTCATGAAAATCTGTTCAGCCGTTCAATAGTTATAGCGAAATGAATATTGAAAGGGTTTTTTTTACTTTGTCTAACAAATAAACTTGTTATAAAATTACGATTTTTACACAGATATGTGAACACTACAGTAATGTTTTTATATCTGTGGATTTTTGTTTGTTCGTTTATATCTTGTACATACATATGTTTTAACATATGTATAAGACCTACATTTGTTAATTAACGTCTTTGGAAAAAAGGCCGCGGTGAAGTTTGTTGCGCCCCTTCTTCTTCTTCTTTGGAATTCGGCGACTTAGTTTATGTAATTTATTTTTATGTCAATAAGTGATATATCATCTTAAATTGAATAAAGAAATTTTAATTTGTACAAAAAAAAATTAAAATATATAGCATATTTAACATTTTGGCGGACTTATAGATACTATCGATTGCACTATAAATATCACTATAAATATCCAAGGTCAACATATTATCAACTAAGATTTAACCTAAAAAGTATTCATAAAAAGTTATTTCTTTGAAAAGGAAATGATGAAATAGTAAATGTCAGTCATTTGTTATAACTGTTTTTTGACGTATAATGATTTGGCATAATATCATTTCACCAAAAAAGGCTCGGCCGAGGACAAGACAACGCGTTGCACTCCGGGAGTGCCGGCAGAAGTGCAAACTTGAATATTAACGTTGTGCATTGTCGACGACTTACGAATTTTCGATCAGAGTCACGTGTCCTGACGCGAGTTAAACATTTGTTACCCATCGCAAAAAGTGCACAACGCCGCTAAAGAAGTTATCACTTCAAAAATACATTTTATCAAACTCTTTTTTTTTAATCAAGTGTTGTTATTTATGATGACAACAATCTAATTCTAGATTGTTGATGTTTCATAATAACTCTGTGTACCTGTGAACGCAATTTGTCCCTGCAAACGGCCGCCAAAACGTCCAGCTGTGTGTCCAATTGGTCGAAGTGTTTAGGGCAGTACACCAACGCGCACGGGTGCTGCGCCTCGTGCACCACGTGCGCAAGCGCCATGCCGTATGCTGACAATATACCTGAGGCCGGAGTTTGGGGTAGATGATAACGACAAAAATTGGATTTGTTATATATGTCACAAATGCTTTTTAACTTATTTTTGAAAATAACAATAAGATGTAAAAAATCTGGAATCTAGCGGGAATTGAACCCGTGCTCCTGTCTATCCGGGACAGTGCTCTAAACCACTGAGCTATGACTGTTCAGCTGAATTAATTCCGCTCGATTCCAGAATTTTTTCATTTCATTATTATTTAAAAAAAAAGACAAAGAATTGTCCAAAACATGTATGCTCGATAAAATGATAAAATGGATATATTTAAGACTAGCTTTTGCCCGCTAATTTTATCGTCCTTTTTGAATGACGTAAATTTAATTCTTAGTACAATTTTCAAACCTTAGCGATTTCACTATGCTAAGTTAATTAATGTTTTGTAAGATCTTATATAAGATAATTAGAGGTTCGTCCCGGCTTCGATTGGGTAAAACCGTAATAAAAAGTAGCCTATGTTACTCCTAAAGATTTTACCTATTTCTATACTAAATTTCACCAAAATTTGCCTAGTAGCTTTTTATTGCATTTATTAATTGCAGACACAAGAATTTTCTCTTTATAATATTAGTATGGATTATTATTATAGAATGGATAATACATAAGAAATAGACCGGCATATTTGTGCAGGAGCACAGTGGAGACGGCGAGCTGGCGCGCCACGGCGCAGGCGTGCTGTCCGCCCGCGCCGCCGAAGCTCGCCAGCGCGTGGCGCGAGGCGTCGTGCCCCCTCGCCGTCGTCAATGCCCTAAAAAGATGACCAGCCATTTTCAGGGTTCCGTAACCGAACGGCGAAAAACTAAATGGAAACGGAGGTTCCCAAATCCATTTTTTTTTTCAAAGTCAATCGTTCCAAAGATAGAACTTTCAAAGTGCTAAAATGTGTGTGTGTGTCCCACTAACTTATACACTACCAGATTGAAATATCTGTATTACTGGCCGAGGAGGAGTCCCATTTCGGGTACATAGCTTAACTAAACATATGTATTTTATTATTCTTTGTATCTAAGATAAATTTACACGGGCGCAGCCTCGGGCTAAAGCTACTTTATCAAATTATTAAGTACCTGATAGGTCTGCACATAGCTTCGTTTGCCACGTTAAGGAAACCCATTGCCACTTCTTCCATGGTCATCTAGAAAACACGTTAGGAATAAATTTAAATTTAATTTTATAGAAATAATTTTACATCTTGAAAATTGTAACTACCAGATAGTTATCAAACCAAAGTTACGAGGGTTCAAAAATACGACGAAACTTTTCGAGAAAAGGTAGGTAGGTGCTTGCGCTTCCCTTGGCTCCGTTTTGGCGGGGGCACGGGAGTGAGTGAGATATAAAAAAATTAAAGAAAAAATTTACACATATCTAACTAGATAGATGTGAAACTTCACATATCTAACTGTCAAATGGTAATTAAATAAAATAAATTAAAAGGAAAATATTTACCTCTTTCCCACCATTTTGCTTCAAGAAACAATTGATTTCATTGGTCATTTTCTTAAAAGCAACTATGGTGGCGTCTTTGTCTAAAGGCTCGTTTTCTTTGGGTCCGAAGATTTTCGGGAAATATTCCGGGAGTAAACGTCCTGAAATTAATAAAAAATAAGTATTACTTACTGGATTGTACCTGCATTGCACAATTAATAGATTGTAATATAGACAGAGAAAGCTATAGACCCAGTCATATCTTCCATTTCGATCATACAAGAAAGAGATGTACGTATTAGAAATGCATGAGAAGAAACGAGACAGAACAAGCAGACAGACATTTTTTATCTGTCATCACGGGCCTGGCTCAATTTACCAATTTGTATTAGATTAGCCGGACTAGGCCGGGAAGTTGTATGAAAATCTGCTATCTCATTTGGTTATACTAATCAGTCTGTATGAATTTCTTGGTCTTTGGATTGCAAGGATTTAGTAAGTACTTCGTACAACGGAGTACCTACTAATAACATGGTTCAATCAATATAGACCGTGTTATCAAATTTTCTAGACCACTTGTTAGCCTCTGATGCGATTTTGAAACTCTCAAACCAAAGTGTATATCTATCTTGTAGTTTGTACGGTCAGTCGACCGTACAAACTACAGGATACACTTTGGTTATATATTGGATAGCATTGGCACATAACTCACCGAGTACCAGGTTAGCATCAGTGACAGCAAGTGGTCCGCCCTTCCTGTAACACACGGGGCCGGGGTTGGCGCCCGCAGACTCCGGCCCGACTACCAGGAGACCAGAACGGAAGAAGAGCATCGATCCACCGCCGGCTGCTACAGTGTTAATATCTGTGGGAAGAATTGAGTTTTCTTAATTATTATAACTGGCATACAGCAAACATTATGTTGTATGTTACTATGTTTTATGAATGTATGTGTTTAGTTTCGATGTCAATTTATTGAAAAGCATTACATTTTTTGACATTTAGGTATGTAGGGTATGTAAACCGATAGGGGTGCTCGCAGTTAATAAAACGTAAGAAGCCAATGTCAACTATATTTTAAGTCTCTTAAGTTTAAAATTTCTCATTCACGAAACTACTTTTTGTAATTAACTAGTTATGATGTTTAACAATGTTTTGCGCTTTGCTTTAACAATTAAAGCGCAATTAGTAATTATTAGTTTAATAAAAATTTTCCTTCTGGTATGACGTCTGCCAACCTGAGCATGTCAGAGCCTCACCTAACTGCGGAGCCTGTATAGTGACCCCCGCAGTGGTAGCCTCGTGCACGTGTTCCAACGCCCCCGCGTATCTGGACACGTCAGTAGAAGTGCCGCCCATGTCGAACCCTATCACTGGCAGGCCTGTCTCCTTCTGGTATGACGTCATCGCGTAGCCGACTACGCCGCCGGCCGGCCCGGATAATATGGCGCGAGAGCCGTTGAACCTAGAAAGAAAGAAAGAAAACATTTATTTGCCAAAAACATGAGTACAGTCAAAATGAATTAGACCTACACGTTTTACCGAATATAGGTATGCAAATATAATTAAATAAAGAGGAGCATGCTATCCACTACAAATCCAAAACAAAAAAATAATTATAATGTACTAAAATATAATTTCCAAAATTTAACATACGAGTAGATGAACTCTATAATTCACAATTTACAGAATAAATATAAGTTATAATTATATACGAGTATAACTAGGTATTCAAACATAAATATTATTAAAACTTCTCAACATATCAAAATCTTGCATTGGCATATTCGGACTACCAGGATCGCATAAAATGGAAATTGATAGTCAATACACTCGCTCTTATGCAATGAAGCAAAGCATATGAACAGTTTGTAAGTATTGATGAAACTAATTCGATACAATAAATCAATTTGTATTTGTGAAAAACACAGGAATCGAAAGTGGTCACTTAAAATGAAAATAGTGTCCGTAGGTCTAATTTGAAACTTACCAGGATAACATAAAACAAAAGAGTACTTACAAATTCATAGGCGTCAGTCCGCCGTCACTTTGCATGAACAGCACGTTAGCGTTCTTCAGTCCATCGGAGAATCCCGATGAGAAGCCACGTACGTATTCGCGTATGTGCGGAGTGAGGTATGCGTCGGCGCAGGCGGTGAAGCCACGTGGTACCATTCGTACCATTGAGGTAACCGTGTGCGACAGGGACACTTGTTTGAAACCTGAATTGAAAAAAAAATACAATTATATATTTAAGAATAGTGAATAAGGACAACTAGTTATGAAACTTATTTTTTTTTTTGTAACCAAAACAGTTACGAAAATAGACCAATAAAGTTGAATTTGGCTTGACATAATAAACTTTCATATAGGTCTTTCAAATAACTGCTTGATTCACTCACCTAAGTCTACAGCAATCTTGCCAATCATCACTTCATGGTCGGCGTACGTGTAGCTGTGCGCTAGCACTACCGCTATACTCTCTATCCCTTTTCGTCTCAACACGAGGAGATCCTGTCAAAAATATATCAATCTAATCTAATATTAAACCACAGTTTAAGGCGCTTAATACATTGTTCTAAAATTCTTCTGTAAAAATATTTATTTTTTTTCGCTATAAAAGAAATTGATAATAATACTGAGCGGAGACCAATTTGGCTTAATCTATCTGATACGTTTTTTGTGTACTTAATGTGATGTAAATTGTTTATAATTTATGGCAAACAACATTTTTTTTATTTCTTTCTTTAATAGTGGAGCTAGTGCAAGGGTAGAAAACGATTTAATGAGATTCAGTCTCGGTGCTCATCCTGGAATAGGTCCACTTCATGTCCTTTCAACAATATCGTAAAATGCGACACACCAAAAAAATATTATTACCTCCCTATTTTTTTATTACCTCCCTCACAGCATCTGCATCAAGCTCCTTCATAATTAACATCTTCTCCCCCGTGGTACCAGTGACTGAAGGCCATGTCTTCTTCATCTGACACCGATCTTCCAACGCTGGTATGACACGACAGTCCACTTCCACTACGTCGGTGTATAGGACGCTTGGACGTTTGATGTCCTGTAATGAAATAAATGTAGGTACAAAAAACCTTCATAGGTTTTTTATCTTACAACTATGAAAATCATCTTTTGTGAGAGCTTTTAACAGCTGTGACAGGTAATCATGACATTAGTTATAATTGAACAATTCAGCGGCTCAAAAACTGATCTATGTGCAAAATGTCTACTTTCAATTTTGCTATGGTAATATTCGTCCGAAGGACAAGATGTGGACCATTCTACCATTCTAAATACTTATTTAGCCAAGTTTAGATAAGTCTAAGTAGAAAACTATGGGTGCCTGACTTATGTAAAAATGTCATGTCAGGTGTCTTTAGGCGAATTGAATATATTTGACACCAGTGTCAAAGATTGTAGATGTCTGTGTAGGCCCTAACTTACCAACTCAAATATATGCGGCCTAGCCTGATTTCCGATGAACAATAAATCCTTGAATCCCTTATTGATGACGAGCGCCACCCTCGCACCCTTTCTCTCCAGCAGAGCATTGGTGGCCACAGTGGTGCCCATCCGTATTGATTCTATGAGTGACGTGTTCACTTTGCCATCTTTGTCCAACGCGTTGCCTGTTTCCTGAAAATAATGTTTTTTTTTTTTAAATATGTATATTTACTCTCTCTCGCCTGGGCGTTTTTCCGGGTCAATCTGAAAAAGATCATTTTCCATCTTGACCTGACTGGGAATCGAACACGGGACCTCCATTGCAGCAGTCCGGTATCATGATGACCAGATGTCCTCATGTTAGGCTTCAGAAGCTGTCACATCAAACTTTAATTCTCCAAGTAAAAATATACTTCATAATATATAGGAATCTGAATGCTAAAAATATTATCTCTCAGTTAATAATAAGAAACGTGTGGCATGTGGTGCTGCCCTACAATAGGACCACTCCATATCCACCCGTGGATATCGTACGAAGCGACTAAGACACGCAGACTTGCCTTAAAAAACCTATCCTTAAACGTGTCCTTATGGCTTGTCTATGTTATATTCTTTACAAATTTCATCATTGTTAATTCAGTGCTTCAGAAAAGCCCACATTAGGCAAGTATACATTACTATTTACATATGAAATACTATTTAAAATACCATGATCACATCACACAGATAAAAAATACAATTTCATTTATCAATACAAATACTTATACTTATCAGTATTTATACAATACAAATATACTTTTACCATCTACCTACTAGGTATACAAATAAAATGTAAGTCTTTATCATCTGTCTGTCATGCTTATTATAATGAAGATGATAGTCTACCTATCCTATTATAGATAAAGAACTGTGTATAACAAACAGTAGTTCAGTGTAAGAAATAAATACTGATAAGTATAAACCAATAGGCAATGTATATAGGTAGATAAATAGATAAATTATTCATTTGTCCTGTAATACTAAATTTAATAATACATTTATGGAACAGAGCACAAAAGGGCTACAGATTACCTAAACACAACACACTGGGGTAACAGCTGATATTCAGCTAATTATTTATTTTCCTTAAAAATCTAGTGTTCCTTACAAGGTTGACAAGTTCATTATGCCATAACTTTTACTTATGTGATAATTCTCATTTCTGTTCCAGCCATTAAGCTTAGATTTATAACGCTTATTATGATTTATTAATGCTAAAAGCATTATCATGCAGATAAAAGAAAAGAAAAAAAAACAACTTTTACCTTTTTTTATCTGTGTATTAAATTTTTAAGGGACAAATGACACTTGATTGAGCTAACTACAAAGTATGTTCGAGACTTGTGTTACAGTATACTAACTCAACAACACTATATAATTTTATTAAGATATATTTATATTGCAAACACATAATATAGATAAAAATTTAAGTCCCAAGGAAACAATCAATTTATCAATAATAAAACAAAATAAAACATAAATAATTGCAGTCTTTTTTTTTTAGTCTTTTTAAAATTCATTTATTAAAAATACAAATAATAAAAATTTTAATTTTTCAATTTCAATTTATCAATCAATCTTGACCTGACTGAGGAACTAAACCCAGAACCTGTGATGTAGCAATCTGCCTTGCCATGATCACCATTTGACTTTGTCAAAACTAGGCATGTTGGCTAAGTGCTCTGGTGTTTCAAATAGATATAGAAATATTTTATTTCAAGCATAAACATAGCAAAATATAGAGGCAAAAATCAAACTCACCTCTTGAAGAATTCTCCTTATAGCTTCCGTAGGAGCATCATCATAGTTCTGAGGGTCTACTGACAGTAACTTCATCACCCGGACCTTCCCGTTGGGGCAGCGAGCAAACACATCCGTGAAAGTGCCTCCTCGATCAATGGCAAACTGGAATCCTTTTGGTGGACTCATTTTTATTCTGTAATTTATTTTACATTAATTTTTCTCTAAGTTTTTATGAATTGATTGTAGCCAATAGAATTTTTTTATTATTATTATTTTCTGATCGGAGCTCAAGCACCAGACATAATAGATCCTTCCGACCAAATCTTTACCCAAATCCCTGAGACGTCTTGGGTTAATTAACTTATAATAATAAGTCGAGTCGAAGATGTCTTACTTACATAAAACCAT
Source organism: Plodia interpunctella (assembly GCF_027563975.2). NCBI lineage: Eukaryota > Metazoa > Arthropoda > Insecta > Lepidoptera > Pyralidae > Plodia > Plodia interpunctella. Next base: position 5,167,698 of record NC_071315.1, read on the forward strand.
ATAACATTAAAGTTGAGAAAATATCTACACTAAGATGAACCTAACTACCTAAGCTAGATCAAAATTTAAATTAGAAAAAATAGAAATTAGTTGATAAAAGAACGAAAATAAATATTAGATAATAATCTTTATTATCATTATTCATCCAATCCTGGTTGAAAACCAGGCACTTCTACACTAAACGTAAATAAATTTCCTTGATGATTAGCTGGTATTAAATTAGTTATCATTGGGTATCATCTTAAAAATATTCCACTTTTGTGTTTTTGTCTCAGTTTTCATCTCACGCTTTCCACTTACCTGAATTGTGTTTAGAGATATTAGCAAATTGATAAATGTTGAGCGACAAGATAAAATTAAATAATCGTATAATTTATGAATCTATGAAATAAAATATACGTACTGTGCGTGTAGTGCCTATCGGTGATAAAAGTTTGTAATTGAATTGAAGTGATAAGAAAATTAACAGATAACATCTGTCATTTTCCAATGTTGTTCATACAAAAAATGTCCTAAACTGAACTTTATCGCATTAAAATAAAGTCGAAATAAAGAACACTAGGTACCGCCAACAGCACATCAACCTACACAAATTCGTTGCAAACTCGCCGCTATTACCGCGCACAGAGGTTCATGCAGGGTACTGTACCCATAAAAATAATGCTTTGTGGAAGCGTTTGTAACTTATTTTTTCTTGCTATTTTATTTTGCAAAATAAAATGTTTTTTTTTATTTCATAGAACTTATGCCAACATAATGTTCTGTGAGCAAAATATATATAGGTATAAAATATTTATATATAAAATTTAAAATTCAAAGGTAACTGACTGATCTACAGCCCAAACTTGGCATACTTATGATGTAGGCAGGCATCCCCTAAGAAATAATTTTCCGAAAATTCTATTTCTATTCTAAAGGGTTGAAATACGTCGTGGAAAATAAGATACATTGCGGGTGACATGCGAAAAGGAATGGAACACTGCGTTGCGAGAAACGCTACAAGCAGGACTATTGCGGGACTATTGCGGGAAACACGATGAGACAGAAAAAAAAGAAGCAAAAATCGTAGTGGAAACGGAAAATTTAATAACTAAAGACACGAGATGATACGAATCAAATTTAAATTTTACCAGTGATAAAATAAGTGAGGAATTTATTTTGATTCTTTCTTTAGAAGGAAAATTTATATTTGGACGAAGCCGAGGGAAAATGCTAGTAGTATAATAAAAAGGCCTAGACTTTGCATCTAGTAGTAGAGGGTGTGCATAGTATGGCGACTTCATGGATTTAATAAGTATTTCGGATGGCTTTTCTGTAAATTATTGAACGCACTCCATGATTTAACCTTACTTTTTTAACGTCAAATGTCACTGTCAATCAATGCCGCATTGCCTGCCAGCCAAAGCCAGCCAAACCAAACATTGCAATTTATTTTGTTGAATGAATGTTTAATTTTTCTTTCACACAAAAAAGATTTGTTACTCTTGGATCTTACTTGAAAAGAATGGGGCGAAGAAACCGTAACGTGAATAAATTTGCTCAAAGGAAGAGAGACCGGAAAGAACAGGTAAACATTACATTAGAGAACATGGTTTAACCTCACCTGTTTTATTTTGTTTTCATTGAAATTGTCATGCTTTTAGGAGAAGAATCCTCAAGAACAGCCTGCTGGTGACAATCGTAAGCATTACGAAGACATAGTAAGAGAAAATGCTGCTTTTGAAGAATATTATAAGGTAAGTTTTTCCCATCATCATCATAATTTTTCAGCCCTATGCTCAGAAGTGGTCGCAAAGAGGCTAAAATGAAGATGGTTTCCCCATCATTATTGAAAAGAAATGTGATTGTTTTTAATAGTAAAATATAGCATTTTATTTATTTATTTCAAGTATGTAAGTCAATAATCCATCTATATTAAAAATATTCCACTATTATTAATATGTTTGCTTGCCATACTTATTTACATTGTGTATAAAGTGTTACAAATAAATCACAAACTTTAGACAAAATAGTATGTGTTCCACAATAGCTTTTAATATGTCAAAAGATATCTGTTATATATTGGCCTACATTGTCATCAAAAGTATTATTTTTGTAGACTCAAAAGGTCTGTCCAGAGGAAGAGTGGCCAACATTCATGAAGTCACTCAAAGAAAACCTGCCGACCGCCTTCCGAATCACTGGATCGAAATGTGAAGCTGATGCTTTGCTTGGGATTGTTAAGAGCCAATACTTCTCTGAGCTGCTAAATATGAAGCTGAAGGTTGACGGCACTGATGAGGAGGAGGAGATTAAGCCTATTAATTTGCCTTGGTTAGTTTTTTAGTATTTTTAAGAGTTTATACTAGGCATTACTGTTGCTTTTTATTTTTATTTCTTGGTTGGGAGCCCTAGCACAATAAAGGTCATTATTCCTCCCTTTCTGGACCATTTCACCCAATTCCCCCTGGCCCCTTCTTTTGGGATTCAAGTTAATGTGTAAACCTATGTTGGTCTATCTAGAAAATTTGGGTTAGTAAAATTTAAATGATAAGTTGAAATAATAAATTATTTAAAAATCAGAAATATGAACTGTTCAGATATTCATATATTGACTCTTTTATTGATGAATTAGTTACACAAAATCTGATCTGAATGAAATTGAAAATAATTTGGTTAAAATAAATCCATGAAATAACATTACGTATGTAGAGTTTTTATACTGATGGGAGTCAATCTACAGGGTGCAGCTGGGCCATACTAATATTATAAATGTAAACGTGTTTCTGTTTGTCCTTCTTTCTCCATCTTTCATGCCAGAACATAGTACTGTTGGTATCATTTTTTTAACTGCAGGCGATGTCGCGGACTTCATCTAGTACTTTATGAATATGGCAAAGTTTCAAAGGTTGGCAATTGGCAATAGGTACCAAAGAGACATTGTTAGAATTGTAAACTTTGAAAGGCTTAATAAGGTTTATAATTATGTTGCATAGGTACCCATCTGGCCTGGCGTGGCAGCTCCGTCTCTCTCGCTCGGACATTCGCCGTAATGAAGCTCTCTACCGGCTTCATAATTTCCTGGTAGCTGAGACCGCAGCAGGGGGGGTCTCGAGGCAAGAGACTGTGTCTATGATACCACCCGTTGTCCTTGATGTTCAACCACACCATAAGGTCATTTTAAATGTTTTTACAAGCTTCTATTTAGTTTCACTTGTCCCATCTGTCCGTCATTAAATCTTGCACGTTCACACCAGCTATTTCAGTATCTATGACAATATATTATTATAAGTACTGTTATGATGTTATAAAGTTTTAATAAATAAAAAATAAATAAGCACCTGCACTAATAGCAAACTTTGTGTGTCAGATTTAAATACAAACTTATGAGTTATAGTCTATCTCAGAGCACTTTTGTATCTCTCTTTCTCATCCTTCTTTACTCCTGATAGCGTTCAGAGATGTGACGTTATGTTTATTTTAATTTAAAAGATTCGGCTATGATTTTTGGTTGCTTGACCTCATCTTTCCTTGGGAATACTTTCGTTGCCGATTTGGTGCTAAGTTTATATGTCCCATATTCGACTCGCACGTCATCGACGGGAGGATACGAAGTGGTCCTATTCTAGGGCGGAACCACACGCCTCAATCTCACTATCTACCGGTACGATTACAGGTGTTAGACATGTGTGCTGCCCCAGGGTCGAAAACCGCTCAGCTGATTGAGTTCTTACATGCCGATGAAGATAAAATGCCTACAGGTAATTTAATCATGCACTGTAGTGGGCTCAAGATTTCATGGCTGTTTTATGGGTCCCTAGTGAAAATTAAAAAGTGTCGACGCTGTGGTGGTGTAATGCTTACGACACCCACTTGTGGATCGAAATGTCCCAGGTTCGAACCCTACTCGTGCCACATGAGTTTATATACCAATCTGACTAATTTTTTTTTCATCGGTGAAGGAAAACATCGTGAGGAAACCTGCACACTGGTTCATTTATTAACTTGTATGTGAAATGGAGAAAGCAATGGCAAACCGCTCTATTAATAGTGCCTAGTAAATTATTATGTATGTATATCTCAGTAATGACCACGATCCTCAGCCATGAGGAATACGACTATGAAGAAGTGAAAAATAATCATGAAAATATTTTTCGCATATTTTTTCGATTTCATAAGGATAATCAAAACTTACAGGGTACTTTCCGTGGCCTTAAAAATCTTACAGAGACTTAAAAAAAACTTTATAACTAAGGGTTTACAGTACAGACATTGAGACATATTGGAAAACCGCAATAACTATATCTATATTATTATTGTAAAGAGTTGAGTTTCTGAGTTTGTATATTTGTGGCGGGTAATCTCCGAAGCTACTAAACCGATTGATTAAAACATTCTTTCACCATTAGAAAGATACTATATTTTATCTCAAAATTCCCAAGAGAGCGAGACCCCGGGCAACATCTAGTAATTATATTATAAAGAGGTAAGCGTTTGTGAGTTTGTACGTTTGAGGCGGGTAATCTCCGAAACTACCGAACCCATTCAAAAAATTCTTTCACGATTAGAGAGGTACATTATCCAAGATTGTTATAGGCTATATAATAAGATTCAATAACATCTAGTAAGTACATAAAAAAAGCTAATTTTACGGAGCGCACGTGGCATATATTTAATAACGTTTTCAGGTTTTGTAATGGCCAATGATGTAGACAACAGCCGCTGCTACATGCTGGTGCACCAAGCCAAGAGGCTGAACTCTCCCTGCATACTGATCACGAACCACGACTCTGCTGTCATGCCGTCTCTCGTCGTTACTGATGATAAGGTGAGGACTTTACCTTTTCATTCATCGCCAATAGGGTAGATAAAATAATTTATGAGCCGACCGCGAGGGAAACCGCGGACAAAAGCTAGTATTCAATATGTATGTATTTCAATACATACATATGTATATTACGAGGGCGACCAAGTACGAGACCACTTGGTGGTATGGCGGGAAACCGCATTGGATCGGGAAATGTGGAGGCAGAAAGGGGAGGCCTTTGCCCAGCAGTGGGACACAATAGGATAATAATAAAAAATATATTTTTATAAACAGGATCCGTCGACAAGTAAACCGTTGAAGTTCGACCGAATATTGTGCGACGTGCCGTGCTCGGGCGACGCGACGCTGCGCAAGAACCCCGACATCTGGCTCAAGTGGTCCACCGGCAACGGGAATAACCTTCACGGGTATTTTATGGTCTTATTTCGTTCTAAAAAAATACACGAGTTGACACGTGATATCAAGAATAACATTCAAAATTAATTGATCTAAAGTTTTTTCACCGATTTACAAAAAATAATAATTACGAAATGCTTTTTTCAATAATATTTACAAAATTTTCCCCATGGCTTCGCCCCAATGCATGCGCATTTGAAACAACTTGATTTTCATGCAAATTTTCGACCCTCCCATTTTAGTAAATTGGTTTGAGAGGGGTCTTTAACTACATGCATACCAAATTTACTCAAAATCGGCCCAGCGGTTTAGCCGTGAAAGCGGAACAGGGAGACAGACAGACTTCCGCATTTATAATATTACTAGCGGCCTGTCCCTTGAATCACTCTGTCTGTTTAAAAAATCCGCATCATATTCCGATGCGTAGTTTTAATGATCTAAGCCACAGATTACATACATAGGGACAGACAGCGGGAAGTTAGCTACTTTGTTTTATACTATGTAATGATTATGAATATGCCATAGGATGTTAACTCCACCGGGAGTTAACATCCTATGGCATTCTCTACCAGTCAACCAGAATACCAAACAGAGATATCAACGTGATGCGATAAAGATTCGCAATCGATTGTATTTTACGATTTTTGTTTATATTTTAAATTTTACGAAATTTAAAGATCATAATAATAATAATGTATTCCCATTTTATAAAGGCTCGACGCAAAACAGATAACAAACTAAAACTTATATCTTTTCATCACAGCATACAATACAGAGTCCTTCGTCGCGGTTGCGAACTCCTCGCAATCGGTGGGCGCCTGGTATATTCCACCTGTTCCTTCAACCCTGTGGAAAACGAGGCTGTGATACACAGGATATTGCAAGAGTCTGGAGACAGCTTAGAGCTAGTGGAAGTTAAGGATATGTTGCCGGGACTTAAGTTCCATAAAGGTAAGTGCTTATGTAGTTATGATAGCCTAGTATTTGTCGGTACTTAATACATAAAAATCCGATCGCAAGTTAGATAAAACTCAATAATATAACGAATTCCTCACAATCAATGGGCGCCTGGTATAAAAAAATCCAATCGCCTAATAAATCATACAAATTTCAAATCTTTTTCACCTTCATTCTGTCAATCTATTTATAACTCTTGCGTTACTGAGTGACTGACTTACAGACAACGCACAGCCGAAACTACTGGCCTAGGACAATGTAGGGGAGCACTAAGAAGGGATTTCCTGAAATTCCCACGGGAAACGGATTTTTACACACATAAGAAGTTGTGGGCAAAAGATAGTCAATTATAAAATTCAAATCAATCAAGTTCTAGGAATTTGTGATAAAATTGAAACCTCGTAATTTTGACTTCCTTCGGAACTTTATTTCTAAATTTTGATAATTATTCTTGGCTGTTTAACTAAATCGAACTGTATGTATTTATCTTATTGTTATGGGCCAGTGTTCTGTTATCTCCTTATCTCTATTCCCAAGCAACATATATTTCTTTAACACTGAAAAAAAGTATTTATCTTATGTAAAAGGGGTCAACAAACAATTTTAAGTAATTTTGAAATATACAATGTGAAACAATTGTTTAACTTAAAACCAGCACCACTACGTAACCACAGTTTAAATTAAGAATAAGCTGAGATAGTACACACAAGTAATTAAAAGTAATTTAAAGAAGTATGAAACTTGTATAGCGCTAATTGTTTGCAAAAAACGAATATCATGAAGCTTCCATCTAGAACCGTCTAGTTTACGTAATTTACTAGATAGAACTAAGTCTTAGTAGTATTATTGGGTACTAAAGGAATTAATAATTAATTTTCATTTATCGAAATCGTGTTTTTAAAAAATGATTACCGCTTTCAAGGCATGAGCCACTGGCGGCCCGCGTCCAAAGACATGGTGTTCTACGACAAATACGAAGATGTGCCAGAGAAATGGCAGACAGTGGTCCGGCCACAGATGTTCCCGCCCAAACCGGACGAAATTGACAAATATCATCTGGACAGATGGTAAGATTCGCGTGTGGTTCCGCCCTGGAATAGGACCACTCCATGCCCTCCTGTGGTTGTGGCATGAGGTGATTAAGGGTTACAGTCTAGGCAGTCGAGCGAATGTCGTCAAGGATAATATGCCAATGGTCTGACAACTGGGGATGCCGACGACCGTGCGAAGTGGGGACGAAAAAGTAGGTAAGCGGACCCTGGGCTCCGACGCTTAACAACTGAGGAAAAAACCGGGAGGGAAATCGCTCGGAGAGAGAGAGAGAGATACTCCGGTCTACAGTATCCTTCGTATGACCGTATAGGAATAAATTTGAAAGCTGTATATATTTAACTAGATTACGAAAAAATGTTTACGGAAGTTTATTAGATTTTAGTGCGCGATATCAACTCGCATTTGACCGTTTTTTTTATAACTAGTTACACTTTTTTTTTCCTCAGTGTAAGAATACTACCCCATCATCAAGACACAGGCGGTTTCTTCGTGGCAGTGTTCGAAAAAAAATCCCAACTACCGTGGGAGAAAGAGATAAAAGAGACGGAAACGCCCAAAGAAGAGAAGAAAGAACCGCCCAAAAAGAAACGAAGAATGGGCGGTTACAGGGAAGATCCGTTCGTGTTCTTCTCCGGGGAAAAAGAAGACGTATTCCCTTCTATTAAGGACTATTATGACTTGAAGCCGGAGTTTGAACCGACTTGCTTATTGACCAGATGTTATGTGGGGAAGAAGAAGAACATATATCTAGTGTCGCCGATAGTGAAGGATGTTGTGCAAAAGAATGAATCGAGTATAAAGATCATTAACACTGGTGTTAAGACGTTTGTGAGATGTGATAATAAGAATATGGTGTGTCCGTTTAGGTGAGTTTACTTCGTGTATATTTTCTTGAATGGTTTTGTTAGTTTCTCAGTTGGGCTAGCACGATAACTTGCGAGTATTGTATGGACAGCTCCAAAATTGATATAGGAAATAGTTACGTTTATTGTGCGCTTCATTTCGCATGTAAATTTATGTCTGTGGCGAAACGACTACTTTCTCGCAAAAAGTCCTGCTAGCTACACAAATTTCCTTCACTTAATATCAAAAATTCATATAGTAATTGTATGTGTCCTGTAGGTAACCACTGAAATTCTTGAGTTAGCTTCCAAAACCTCCTGATCCGAAAAGGTTATTTTTATGGTAATCCGAAATTAATTATTTCAATTTAATTAAAAACATCACCTTTATCCTACCTTTATCCCACTTTATGTGAAGTCGGTACAGCTTGTGAGTCTCCACTTCTGTCTGATGTTAACAGATCTGTTATTTCATTTATAGCCATATTATGCCTAACACACTCCAACCATCTCATCTTCGGCTTTCCCCTACTTCTTTTTCCATTTAATTGAATTGAAAAAAATCTGTATATATAAATGAACAAGCGTTTTTTACTAATTTTAAACGCCCAGCCTAAACCATAGAAGCTATAACGCGAAATTTAGGCAATAGCTTTAGGTTATTACGTAGTGTTCATAAGAAAGGAATTTTCAAAATTCGACCCCTAAAGGGGTAAAAATTGAGGGTAAAGTTTGTATGAAAAGTGACAAAAATCTTTACTGATCTACTTGAAACTTGGCATAAATGCTATGCAACAAAAATAATGAAAATGTGTTACAGGATTTCTTAAAATTTGACCTTTAGAGTAGTTACATCTATACATATATATAAAATCTTAGGAGGCCTATGTGTCATAAGGATACGCTGAGAAGAGAAACCCCATGTGAACTGATGTGTTAATATATTGATATGTTTATTTTGTATCTATTTAAGCATTAAAGGATATTGAATTGAATATACAGTTTTATTTTTCCAGGTTATCCCAAGAAGGCCTGCAGAGTATATCTCCCTTGATCGGACCCAAACGTCGATTGCAGATACCGAAGGAAGACCTAATACGAGTGCTGCAGAATGACAACCCGAGTAAACCCCCAGACGTCAAACTTTTCACTGAACACACGCAGGAGCTTATCAAAGATTTTGGTGAGATTTATAACCTTTTGTTGTAAAGATTAATGTTTTCGCTCGATATGAAACTATCGATAGCTTTTCGGTAGACTATCGATAGTTTGAGAAAAGATAGTATCGATAGTTATCAAACATATCGATAGCTGGTTTTGGTCCAATACTATCGATAATCTAATCGTCAACATGGTTTGATACTATCGATATATCTATATAGTATGGATTTTTTCGATTGAAATAAGAATTATCGATAGTTCGATTAATAAATCTTAGTGTAAAATTAAATGTTCATTCACTTGATACATAGTTTAACGTACTATGTTTCAAGTAAATAAACAACAACGTATATATATGTAGCTTATTAGCTGCGCTCTGGGGCTTCGTTTCCGTATGTATTTCGGTATAAAAAGTCCCTGTTATATTCTACCCGTGTACCAAATTTCATAACAATCGGTTTAGTATATTTTGCGTGAAAGAGTAACAAACATATACCAAACTTAACACATCCTTCCAAACTTTCGCATTTACAATAGTAGGACAATAGGAATCTTTATAAACTGATATTATTTATCAGCGACCGGCAGCTGCGTCCTAGAATACAAAGACCGGGAGTCGAGCCTGGCGCTGACAGTAGTGGGCTGGCGCGGCGCGCGGTCGCTGCGCGCGTACGCCGCTGCGGCCGGCGCCGTGCACTGCTTGCGGCTGCTGCGCGCTGACTACAGCAAATACGGTCAGGACATATACTATATACTTTATTGTATCCACATTAGGATATAGAATAACACTATTCTTTTTATATATAATTTGTCAACAATTGTTACAATAATCATACATACACAACCGACATAATAATAAAAAGCTAATTGCACAACCTCTTACTGACAAACACTACTTGCACATTATAAAAGTACAAAACAATCCTAAAGAAACTTAAAATACAAGATGCCAAAAAAATCGCCGCTGTTAATACCATTTATGAACTCAAAATTACCATTTACTTACCATTATAAAACAGTGTTTTAACAATAGGCAAAATAAATCTTGCCTATTGTTAAAATAAGAGCAGCAGCTAGAGGCCTAACACGAACAATTGTATCTTTGTTTGTTTGTTTGTTTGTTTGTTTGTTTGTTTGTTTGTTTGTTTGTTTGTTTGTTTGTTTGTTTGTAACGCGATAACTTTCGAACTGTTGGCCTGATTTTGACGAAATTTAAAAAGTATGTAGGATCTGTCAATAGAATTTCTAAGTTCGTGGGCCAACAAAATAGGTTAAGTCGTTTTTGAAATATTCACAATTTTGTAAAAACTCTTCAAAAATTAATTGTGTTCGCGAAGTCTTAAGTTCGCGGCGAACGACTAGTATTAAATCTCAAATAAATAATTTAAAATTAAATCAATTAAATTTTAAATATTTTTTCCAGATATAAATAAATTCAAAAAGGCGTCAGAAGTGCCCCAAGGGGACGCGGACACGTCCGAAGCGACTGAAACAACGGTAGCTAATGACATTGATGAGCCGCAGTCTTACAGTGAAAATGGCGCGAAAAATGGCGAAAAAATGGCGGTAGATGACGCGGGATCCAGTAATTTATAGTAGATTGTAAGTTATTTATGTTATTGTGTTATTTAAGTTTTTTCTCTTTAGCCGTCCCGACAAATAATTAATTTTGTATGATTGGGATCGTGAAACACTGGACAATAGAAAAAACTAAACGCGTGAATGATAAATTTAAACATTTTATGTGGCTTACTCTAACTATCCGTTTTGAGACAAATAAGGGATACCTATAATACGCCTACCACGTAACATATAAACACCTCCCACGTTATTAACGTCCACATGCTGTCTCTTTTTCCCATATCATGTAAAAAAAGAGAACATGTAGACGCAACGACGTGGTAAGTGTTTTTTGTTTCCTGGTAGACACCTCCTATATATGTTTCTTTGTGTAAAATGACAGAAAATGTATTGATGTTATTATTATTACTATAAGTATATACAAGTATGTATTTTATTGTTTATTTGTAATACAATAATGTCCAATATTTTACCACTTTTATTTCTAAATCGAATACTGCACGGAATAAATAAAGGGACTTTTCAAATTGAAAAGTCATTTTATTTATTCCGCCCTTTTTGTCTACATTTCTCATCTGAGCGTTTTCCTGGTTTGCATCCGAGCGTTGGAGCCCAGAGACCAGTTTCCTACTGTATCTTCTCTACTAATTTCCGAGTTCTCAAAATCGCACGTTTTGCGGCATCCCTGGTTGTCAGACCATTGGCATAAAAGTCGTCCTTGATGACATCAAGACTTCTTGAGTTTGCTCTTTCTACCAAGTGGCTAACCTAATATGAAGTTTATTGCAGAAGTACCATTATTGTCATAAGCTTTTATTGTCGTCAGAGAGACCTTGGTTTAAAGATCGCGTGACAAAAAAATTATGCCCGTGTAGGAAATCGTTGAGGAGTTCCCACCATCGGGATTCGATCCTGGATCAAGCCACGCTTACTAGTATCTTTATAATGCATTGTCATGAAAACTGAGCGACGTGGAAAATTTCAAGTCTTTCTTCATAGTCGTATACCTCATGGCGGAGGGTCGTGGTCATTACATGGAATGAAACACACGTAACAACTTTCTTGGCATTATTAATGGAGTGGTTTGCCATTGCCTTCTCCATTTCACACACAATTTAGGTTTCCTCATGATGTTTTTCCTTCACCGGAAGCAAGTGGTGGTCGATGAAAACTACTATACATGTCAGTCAGATTGGTATACAAACTCATATGAGTTTGTATACCAATCTGATCTCGTGTCACATGTGGCACGAGTAGGATTCGAACCTGGGACCTTTCGATCAACAGCCACACCACCGCTTCAAGTCTTTAGATCATGCCGTAGATGAAATGTAACTTGCAAAATTTGATTACAAACATAGGTAATAGGGAAAATAAAAGTTGTTAAAAAGAATTGAAATATCATGTTTCAAAACCATTTATTTTCATTTCACTTCAAACATTCGCAGTTCTAGCGATAACAATCTTCCACTTCCATTTTAGGGCAAAGTGTTACTATTATTGGGATAGGACCTAAGCAGTCCTTTATTAAAACTGTCATTTCATGTTAATAATATAATTATTTCAAAAAACTATTTTTTTAACTGAATAGAGTACTAATTCCTGGAAATATGCTTATCCTTATCTTTCGCAGAGTATTTTCAAAACTATTCAGTTGAGAATTAAAGATAACAATTTGAAAATGCCACCATTGTCACTGCTCCTCTAACCGGTCCTAGAGTCCGCGCCACGAAAGTCTGGATGCGGCGTAGTGTTTTTGGTCTTATGATATTAAAAATCTTGTTGCCCTGAGAATAACTTTAAAAGGCTTGAAAGATATTATTAGCATCTAAAATGCACGTGAAACCAAAACAGTGCGAAAAAACGCACACACGTTGTATATAGAACGGCACCGTTATCAGAATTTTCATATTTCTGATCCAGATCCTAAAAAACTTACAATAAAAAAACATGTTAAAAACAACGACTTAAACTATAAAACTGAATATAAACTTTACATGATCAAAAAATATTGCACGATATGACTAGACTGAGAAGATTGTTAGTAAAGCTTTCCACCTTTCCTTACCAAACATTTAAGACACTCTTATAGCTTAAAATTAATATTTATGATAAACAAATTAAAATTGCTTACTATCTTGAAACCTTAATTTATGACAAATCTCGTGAAACCGTTTTACAATTTAAAATTTCAGTCCAATTCGTTTCATTAATACTTATGTTCTTTTAATTGGCATTTATTTTTAATAATTCTTGTTTGTGCAAACTAATTAGCGAAACAAATTATGGAAGCATTTTTTCAGAATATAAAAGCAATTTAATACCATTTTAACAATAAATGGTGCAAATATAGAAAAATAATCAGTACTTGATTTCTTCTTGATTGTACTTGTTTTCTTTATAATCCTAAAAGTATCAGTCAATGGTATACAATTTATAAAAATTAGGAACAGGATCACTATATAATATGTAAGAGCATTAATGAGTATCAAAAAGTACTTTATTTTGATTTAAAATTAATTCAGACGTAGGTGATTTGACTTTTACATAAAAAAATCAGTGATGGGTTTGTCAATAGATTTTTATCAAGTATATTTAGAAATAATATATTATATTTTTACCTTTACCTATATACCTTTCGTTGGTAAATACAAATATGTTGGAATCAAAATTACTAATTACAACAATATTATGTAATCTTTTAGAAGTATTTGTAGGAAAAATATATTAATAGATTCAAGTTTATTTGGACGATGTAATAATTAATGCAAGTTCACACGTAGACGGTTCGAAATGGACAGACAATGCAAAAGAGAAGTAGGATGATGCTTATAATTAACTTACAATATATTTTTCAACATTAATTCTTCTGTCGTATTAATTCGTTTTAATTAGAACTACAGAAATCGTTCATTGAAATACAATCAATAAATATCATCGTAAGATTCAATCATATTCCATACAAGCTATTATAAATGTACAATTAAATATATCACATTACAACAGTATGAGAAACTTTATATTTGAGATTTTGAAGGAAATAATCATGCTAATATAAATGCGAAAGTTTGTATGTTTGAATATGTTTGCTACTCAATCACGCAAAATTTACTAGACAGCTTGCAAACGGATGGAATCTAATCTAAAGCAGCACATATCCAAACCATAGCACACTTATTGTCCTGCCCTATGTACACTGTATGGCACCACAGAGAATGCTGTTTCGTTGGCGTTGTATTGGTCCTCACAAATTTAATTGAGTCGACACTCTAAGAAGACAATGAAGCACATACGAGTATTTATCTCGAAGTTCCTATAAGAGTTGTTATATAACGCGCTTAAAAATTATTGTTAGTAAATATTCATAAACCCTTAAACTATATTATGAGCTAACCGACAACTTAAGACCCACACCTTAATCCAGATTCTCGATTCTCGACCCAATATCACAGGGGGTGATGTGGTTTCGTTTAAATCGAAGCTAAGCTAAATTTATCATATTTACCAGCTAGTTAATCTAATTACAATTATTGTGATTAATATCGACTTGTGTGATTGATGTGTCTAAGGTTAAGGTAATTTAACTAAAGGTTGAATGGAATATTTCATTTCTATAATGTTTGTTATCATTTTAAAACGAATAATATAAATTCACCTGATTTTATTATTTAAATTCTTGATCATTCTTTCTAAAAAAAATATTGTATGTACGTACGTATTCTTACGTACATACGTATCCTTTTGTAATATCTCACAACTTTTTCCCATGAAAATTTTATTCAAATGTCGCCTTAAGAAACATATTTATTAAATTGTACCCACAATCATCCAAGGCCTTTCATTAATTTGTATTCTTACTTTATATTACACTATAATAATAAAATAATTACATATACCCACCCATCAAACATTATTGAAAATTTAAATTCAATAAATGATTGTGATAATATCGATAATGAGCTAAAGTTATTTATTTAGATAGTGATGACTCTGTTGAAAATCGCAATGAAACTATTAATCTAAAACTAATAACAAGGTATTCAACAGAACAACAGACGTAAATATCTTTCCACTATTATTAATAAAACTTATTTTAATAAATCTAAAAACAAATAATAAAACAATCCATTTGACTGATACTTTTTAGAACTATCGTTAAAAATTCTAACTGAATGAAAGACAAAAATATGCTACACAAAAACAAAAAAAATTAGATGACATCAATTTCTAAAATAATACTTTATGATTTTGCGGTTTAGTATTAACTAAACAGTCAAGTATGCCGTGATTCTTTTAATATATCATGCAATTTTTCTACATTACGACATTACTTTCCTCCTTGCCAATACCGAAACTCATAAAATTTGATAAAATGTTAATCTTAAAATATAAAAAAAAACTTTCAATTTAAAATAATCTAAAGGCCGTGTGCACACTAAATTTATTTTGTATGGAATCGTGGGTGCGACTACGCGTGCATTACAGTTCCAAACAAAAAAACGCACGCGTTACCCAGTTGGTGTGCAACGCCATTTCACTAATTATGTTGTCAGTACAATCAGAACAAGACCGTCTTAAAGACAAGATTAAAATCAATATAATACCTGTTTAAATTAACGTTAAAATAAATACAGTGAGCATTGTCTAAGACGGATCCATTTTTTGGACGGCAGAAATGGACACAAAGCTGTGCTTTTAAAACTCTGATTAAAATTGACCAATGTCTAATGACAGTCATCGCCAATATATATTACACGGTTACTTTATCAACATGTACAGCTACAATGAAAAGTAACGTAAAGGGGCGGGGCTTGGGTGGAGTTCAGAAAGGGCGTAGGGCCATGGCAAAGCCGCTCATCCCACTCGTCTACCTCAGCCCCGCGCATCGTCACACAACTTTTTGTAGAGAAATGGCAAATGATCTTTTTGTTTTTGCATTGTGAGCCAGCCCACCTAAGCAAAATGCCAAATCATCAAGTGGCCATCCTTATGCCACCTCAACACTGTCGTCGAACAGTTTGCCAAAGCGGATTCGGTATACATTGTTGGTTTTTTTATTGCGTAAATAAAAGCACTCATACTACGCAATGTTCACGCATTCGCGTCGGTACGTTTCTGAGTTCGGCGACGGTGTGGAGCTAGCATTAGATGCAAGTCAAGTCGTGTATACCACTGATTGTACTTTAATTCTATGTACTGTATATTTTTAAGTACCAATGGCGATGACTATTGCCGCATGCAAGAAATTTAAACAGATCAAAACACTAATTAATACGAGTATTATAATACTAGTTTAACATCTCCTGCTATATGTCAAGAATCTAATTCGGAATAAGCTATATGTAATATTTCAATACAGTATACCTCTAAAATGTATTTTGATAAAAGGACCTTTTAAATCAATTAACTATATATTGAAAGTCACTATTTTTCGGGAATTATTATTTTTGAATGAAATCTTTAGCTACAAGGGAAAATCGAAGGCATACATAGCACTGATAAACGCGGGACAGTCCACTAATCGCACTGTTTTATTATAGTGGGTTTAACACCAATCAAGTTTCAGCGCAGAAAGCCAACGTCAAAGTGACTGGTGCAACCATGGAATTAGTAGGTACTCCGTATACGAAGTACTTACAAAATCCATGGGTGCAAGAATATTTCCGGTACAAACAAACAGGCTTCTACCACACCTCATTAAATTAAGCCTTAAGCCTTCCTCAGAAGGTACACTTTACATTGACAACAAATTAGCGGACTGCTCGCCAGCTCTCGTCTTGTACAGCGGAAGCTTTAAAGCTCATTTTTGGATGGTCGACATTTAGTATAGTGATAGTATTAAGAAGTTAATCGATTAATCTGCCTCCGCTTCGACCAAGTCCACGAATTCACAAATAAACATCAGTGCTATTAGTATACAGGACTATCTAATCAAACATCTTATTCTTAAACAATAAACCCTATTTTAAACCTGTTTCTTGAAGTTTATCCATCCACATATATTTGACATAAAAAGAGACAAAACATCTTTTGATTTAAATCTCAGAACATACGAAGAAACATAGCTTTCAATAAATAACTATGAGCTCTGTGTGATCCTTGGGTTCCGCGGACACTGCATGAGGTGTCGCTGCCAGGGCAGGTCCCGCGCTAACACGTTGGTGAAGCAGTAAGGGCATTTCCACTCGTCCATGCCTAATGCTGAAAAAATATATACGACCAATAAGGCCACCTGATGGCGTGTGGTCACTGCAGCCAATGAACGACATCACATAAACGACGCCGACTTTGTGTCCTAAGATCTTTTGCCACAGTGCCCTGTAATCATACCGCCTCTCTCACCCTTCAAACTGAAACACCACAACGCAATCGCTGCTGTTTGGCGGCTGATACAGGAATAGCGAGGTAACCATGGAGACGACCTTTGTACCACGGTTTAGCTCTTAATTTTTCTCTGAAAGTTTCACATACGCACCCGATACATATTTTCGCGGTCGAAGTAAAAAAATCAGATCATCATCATCATCTCAGGCACAAGAAGTCCACTGCTCGACATAGGCCTCTCCCAAAGACTTACACAAACAGTAAAAAACAGATAGTATGTAATAGTTTTAAACTTACGTATGCAATTGATGTGAAAGTCGCTCTCGTCTATTCTCAGCGCGGCCCCGCATCTGCTGCACGCCTTCCACGACCCTTCGCTCATTGAGCATTCTTCTGCAAACATAACACAAAAACACCTTAAACGACGATAAGTATAACCTGATGGTGCAAGATCGAACTTCTCAATGGGTTTTTTTGTCACAAGATCTCTCTGACGACAATAAAAGCTTGTAGAAAAAAAAATAACTTAACCATCTTCATACTAGCCTTGAAAAGTCTTTGGTATAAACAAGTTTTACATAAGATCTTATGGTGGTGGTGGTAATGTAATGGTTAAGGCCTGTGAACCGAAAGGTCCCAGGTTTGAATCCTACTCGTGCACATGAGTTAGTATATCGATTGGACTCATGTATTAGTAGTTCTCATCGACCATATGAAAAACATCGCGAAGAAACCTGCACTTTGGTTGATTATCAAATAGCAAATGGCAAACCACTTCATCAATAATGCCAAGAAAGTTGTTGAGCGTGTTTCAGGCACGTAACGACTACAACCTGAGGGTTGCTTCTCATCCTCATCCTTATGGCTGAGGCCATGAGGAATGCGACTGGGGCCGTTAAAATATTACGTAACGCAATCTTGAGGAGAGGGGGGATAAAAAAATCTTGAGAAACGTAATAGTTGAACGGCTTTGAAGATCTTGAGCTTACCAAGCAAATGCGTGTGCAGCACGCGGGCCTCCAGAGCCAGCCTGCAGTGCGCACAGCGCGCCAGCAGCACGCAGCGCCGCCAGTAGTGCGCCTCCAGCGCCGCGCACTGCACGCGCGCGCCGCACCACGTGCATCTTGTGCTAGACCAGACACCGACTGAACTATACACGACGCACGAATGCAACCAAACGCGCTACTCACTGCACTTGACATGGGAGTAAGTTAAAATAGCTGGAGTGATTCAGAAATGTTGGACTTGAAAAGATATACAGTACAGTGAAATAATATTTCTAAAGGTATTAGATATTTTCTTTTAGAAAGATAAAAATAAATATACTCACACAGGCTCTGGGGTAGTATCACTTCCATCTATAGCACCAGCTTCATACCCTTCGTAATTGTGCTCAGCGCTTGTCGCCATTTGTTTACGACCTAAATAAATTTTTCTACATAACTTAAGTCGGCTAATATCTGTTTTTTTAATATTTTTTTATACTACTTCTCAAAGCCAAGAAAAGCAAAACGAAAACTGTAAAGGCGATAGAATTCCACCTTGTGGAACACCAGTATGTCTGTTATAACAATAAAATTGTAAAGCAATTTCTTTATGGCTTGTTATTAAAAGAGATTCACTTATAACCAGTGAAAGCGAGGATGAGAGTATAATTAAATATTTGGCCACGATAATAACGAAATGATAATAGTAAATTGTGTCAAAAGTCAAAACTATAAACTTTTGCAATAGTCAATTTAGATACAAGTTTTTCAGGAACTTACCAGGACTATAATATCCGCTCTCATCCATCTGACTATCATCCAAGTGTAGATTCCTCAAACCCGCAACAAGTTTAGGGGACTCCAGGACACTCTCCCTAAAGTATTCCGCTTTGACTTTCGGGGAGTCCAGACTTCGACTGTCAGAATTCCTGGGAGAATCCATCGGGAGAGAATCCATGCTACGAACGTCATTCTTTGATGTTTTTGGTGACCCTGAATGAACATAATTCAAGAATTGTATATATCCTTATACGATTCGGTATTACTTCTACAACATGCAATAAATATGCTATAGTTTTTACAACTGCTTTTCAGAATGAAGTGCATATCGTAAGACTAAAATAACTACAAAAAAATATCACAGCAGAGAGGTAAAAACAGCATTCCCAAAGAGGCATGAGTCAGGCAGGTAGTTGCAAAAGCACAGCCGAATCTATTAAATTTCACGGCTTATTTTTAAGCAGACCACGTGGTTCCAAGCCCCACATCCGTGTATGATCTCTCTCTCTCTCTGATGAGACGAGAGAGAGACAGTAATATTAATTACCTAAAGAAGGAGAATCTCTGTAGTCCAAGTGCAGTGGCTCATACACAGTCACCGGTCTTTCTTTGAGCTGGGGTTTGGTCGGGTCGTGGTCGTAATGTATCATGGAGTGGCGGTTTTCAGAGTTTCTGTTAGTACGACGATATACTACTTCGTCAACATGGCTTTCTTCAAAATGCACCTGGAAGAATTAATGGACGGGGTTTTATGACATTCGTTCGTTTTAGATTTCGTGATTTCGTTTATTTGTTTAAAGATTTCATGTAAAAAAAATACAATATTGCACTAAAAGGAATAATCAAAGATTCGTCATGTCTGTTAGAATCTCCCTACTAATTAATTTTTAAAAATTTACCCTTCGTTTTTGATACTATAAAAAATCTATTAAAGATAATTTAAAAATTACCTTCTCCGAAGCAGAAACCATCGACCTCGGCGAATGCTTCGGACTGACAGCGCTATCCAACCTCAATTTATTATAACCAATATCATAATTTGAGAAATCCTTGATGGTCCTACTAGGCGTGTAGCGTTTTGTAGGAGATTTCTTCAAGCTGCTCTTCGTTCTTGATGTCGTATGGCTGCTTATACTCGAAGGTGCTAAAGTGACGCCACTAATGCTGGACGACATAGATTTGATGCTGTAGGAAGAAGTGGCGCCCACTGACGACATCATTAATGATGACGTCATGCCGCTGGTGCCGCTTCGAGTGGATTGGGAGACGCTGGCGGTGTCAATCGATTCTGTTTGGTCTGCCTCGTCGCCGTTTAGAAGTTGCTCTTCGGTTGGCGCTTGGTTGAGCATTTTCTGTAATAATTTAATATAAATTTAATTTGGTACATGAAATGGTCGAATAGTCGACACAATTAGCGCAATTAATCCAACGATTAGCGCAGTTTCTTCGTTATACCATTCATTTTACTGATAATTTGTCATTTAACATTTTCTTTGATGAAACCGTTTCGTCTGTCCACTGTCAGAAGTCGCCCAACTCAGGCATATGCCGACGCGAATGCGTGAACATTGCGTAATTCGTATGAGTGCTTTCATTTACCGCAATGGAAAACAAGCAAAGTATACCGAACTCGCCAGACTGGTTTATTTGGCAATTTTCGAAAAAAAAAAACATCGTTATTTGCTGCCTCGCCAATTATTTATTTATACATGTTAATATAAAAAAAAGTAAAAAACAAACACTGTTCGCGTAAGAAGTAAATTTAACCGACTCGACTGTGAATAGGAGTTATATAATTAAATTCGATTAGCGTTCGTTGTGTGGTTGCGTCATTTTTATTTACAAACATTTAAGAGACTAGTCGCCCGACACTATCTATCGGTGAAAACCGAACAAAGCTTTTATGTACCGCTGTGAAAAACTAACAGATACCGAATCCGTCAAAGTTTGTCAAACGACGACAAGACAATGTGGATCCCGCATCAGACTAGGATACCTGCATGTCCATCCTATCGAACTGCTGGAACAGATGTCGGTAGATGAGGTTCCTGCGCGTGACGCTGTCGTCGGGCGGCAGCTGCGCGCGCACGAGGCGCGGACTGCGCGCGTACGCGACGCGCAGCACGCGCTCGGCCGCCGCGCGCACTGCGCCCGCCGCGTGCTGCACGCCCGCCGCGCCGCACTCCGCCAGTCGCCGGACCGTCAGGCCGCTGGGGATTATTATATATCTTACTCTCTCTCTCTCTCTATATCTGTCTCTGTCTCATAAAAATCCTTCCGTATCCTTAACCCCATTCACACTCAGCCCACTGCCACTTCTCCTGCCGCTGCCGGAAATATTTCCCTAAATACTTCTGCGGTAATAACGAGTGAGTGAGCATTTACACTAAACCTTCATATTCTTATTCTCTCTCCCTCTCTCTTCTTTATTTATCGACTCGCAAAAATAACTGACGTCGATCTTGTCGAGGATACTGGTTCGATAGCATTATGTCTGATTGATCAGTATAGTCATCCCATATTACCTGCTTCATTTCATAAAGTTCTAAAAATGTAATTGTTTTTTCATTACTCCACTCCTGTGTCCGGGCAGCGGCTGTGACATGAGCAGTGACAGCGTGAATAACCTATTTACATACTCGTGCTGCCCACTGGGGTGCTCACTTCCGTGCCCAATAAGGCTGAGTGTAAATGTTGTACATATTATAAAATAAAGACTTCTGCCGCATCTATCTGGCTGTTCGCGATAAATACGTATGGACAAACAAAGCACACAGATTGAAACACCAATGCATACCAACTCGACGAGCGATGAAACATTCGACTTGGCCCACTTTTAAAACTTTATTTCGGGTTCTAACCGACGCATCGTGATTCAACCTATGCCAGATTTTAAGTTAGACCAAATTTCAGTAATTTTTAGCAACTGTTAAAGTAGTTATTATGACTAAAATATGAAAGTAATAAAAATATATATGCTGACATGACTTTTTAGAGTTTTATAGATTTTTTGGCTAGTTCCAAAATCAAAATTACCCCCTACAAACCCCATTTTTTACAATATGTATATATATTAACATATTATAAAAAAGAAGTCGCTGTTAGTATATACATTATGTACAAGTGTACCTAAATTCATATGAAAATTATGGAGTATTCACCTGTTCTTGTCAGTGGAAATGCCATGGCTCAGTATAAGTTGTTCCAACATCTGAAGCCGCGACAGCGCTAGCCGCGGATGCATGGACGCCGCCACCGGCCGCACCAGCTGCTGTGGGATTATGTGGAGGCTCCTACGAAACAGATACGGATCACACTTCTCTCTCTCTCTCTCTCTCTCTCTCTCTCTTGATGATTCTCACTCTCTCATCTCCTCATATTCCCGGTTTCGTTCAAGGCTGTGACGCCGCGAAGTCCAAGGTATATTATTTATATGTGGATAAATAAATAAGTATCTTAGGACAAATCACACAGATTGAGCTAGCCCCAAATACTATATTTTATAACAAATACATATATAGATAAACATCCAAAACTCGGGCCAATCAGAAAAATATAATTTTCCATCATGACCCGACCGGGGATCGAACCCGGGACCTCTCGGTGCAGAGGCAAGCACTTTACCACTGCGCCACCGAGGTCGTTACGTCACATTATTGTTATAGATATAATTAAATCACATAAATAGAATGAAACAAAAAAAAAGAAATAAATTGTATTGTGACTCCCACGAAGCCTGACCTGACTATAGGGCACTCGGCGACAGTGAGCACAGTGTGCTGAGCTGTGGAGTGCACCCTGGGCGCGGGGTCGCCGCACGCCCGCAGCAACTCTGGGAGAAGCTTCTCCAAACATCGACCCACTTCTGCGGCGCACACCCTGAAATTATTATTTCTATTTCATCTAGCGACGTCTATAAACCTTCGGGAATAAATCGTCTAAATAACCGTGAATACTGCATCAAAATCCGTTGCATATTTTAAAAGAAGACAGATTTTGCATCCGTTGCATGTTTTTAAAGAAGACTGACTTTTTTGTTGAACTACGACAGAAAATCGTGATTTATAAAATGACACCAAATTTAAATTTCTTTTCAATTTAGTATGATGTGATTACCATGGATTTAGTAAGTGGAGTACCTACTAATTCCATGGTGATTACACATCACTTAAAATTTACTCAAATCTAAGTCTACTGTTTCCAAAGGTCAGGTGAAGAAAAAGCGGCGCAACAAATTTCTCCGCAGTCTTTTCTCCAAAGACGTTAATAACAAATGTGTCCCGTAATATCGTGATATGATAAAGTGCTGCTGCATCTAACTGATCCTACTAATATTATATATGTGGAAGTTTGTGAGGATGTCATGTCTTTATTTATATTTGTTGCTCTTACACGCAAAATCTACTGGACGGATTGTCACGAAATTTGGTACACGGGTAGAATATAAGCTAGAATAACACAGGGTACTTTTTATCCCGAAATTCCCACGGGAGCGAAGCCCTGGGGCGCAGCTAGTTTCAATTAGTTACCTGTCAGGCACGAACTCTTGGAACAACACCCTGACAACTTCATTGGTCTGGCTGTAGACAGAGAACACCTTGTCTCTCAGAGTCCTCTGTAACAACATGGCGGCAGCTCGAGCGGTCTTGTTTGGGGAAGTCTTGGTGCTTCCGTTGGATGGTGACGTCAGCTCCGCGCGGAGGCGAGCCAGACCCTCTTCTTTGTCTAGATAGTTCTTGGAGTAGAACTTTTCGACCTGAAAATCCATACTCCATACTAATATTATAAAGATTTAAAAAAATGTTTTTTGTTTGTAAAGAATTAACTCAAAAATTACTGGGTCGATTGTAATGAGATTTGGTACAGAGGTAGACGAAACCTTCTGGATTGACATAGGCAACTTTTGTAGTATAGTGTTACCCGAGCGCAGCCGGGGCGGCTAGTTGAAAATGAGTTAATTCGGCCGAGAACTGGCATGGTCCTGATAGCTCAGTGGTTAAGAGACGTACTTACGTGAGTTCAATTCTCGCTCGATACAAAAAATTTTTCATCTCATAATTATTTAAAAAATTTGATTTTGGTTTATTACAACTGCTAATCAAATTATAATGTTTGTAAAACGATTACCAAATAAATTAATTAGTAGTTTTATTTATTTCATTTATAGCTCACGTTTCAAAGTCTTCGACGTCGCGATGGTCGCAGGAAGTCTGCAATCGTTGCAACCTCTGATAAATAGCACCCTCTCGAAGAGGACACTGACTACTAAAGCTAAGATATGTATCTCCAAAACTGACCAGAGGGTATCCAAAGATGACAATAGGCAGTGCTGCCTGTTTCCGCTCCCGCTCATTGAGCTTGTGCGGCGGCGGCGCCCGCGCCGCGCCCTGCGAGGCGCTGCTCTCCTCCTGCGGGTCGCGCGCCTCGCGCAGGTACTCGTTTGTGTGCGAACTGCAAGACGGGGGTTTTAACAATCTAAGGTAAAACATTTATTCAGAAACTAGCTTTTGCCCACGGCTTCGGCCGCGTTTATTACGTGCGTCCGCTCATACATTATCTTATGATAATATCTCGAGTTCTAAGCAACGTAACGCGATGAAACCTATACCAGATTTTAAGTTAGACCATCTGCTATACAATTGTGAAAATCGCATCAAATCCTATTCAGTAGTTTTTGCATGTTGCGCGAACAGAAAGACAAAAAATTCTAAATAAATTGTTTTGGCTTCTGTTAGTACTACTGGGGTATTATTTAATCTGTGGTTAGTACACAGAGTCCTCAAATTTATTTTTCTGTAACATCTCCTATATGTACAGACATGGCCACATTACAGTTTTATTATATAGATTTAGACCTTTTCAGGCACAGGTTATGGTGTGTAACATGGTGCGAAACAAATCCCGGACTATATAAAGAAGCTTAACTTACTGCCTTAAAGCTGGCAGTAACCTCTCTTCGTAAGCTTCGAATGTAGATCTGGGACCCGCACTCTTATTCCTCCTCCTAACTAAAGTACCTGGAAATGTTAGTTGGATATTCATTCAGTGAAGAAAAATCGGGACATAGAGAGAGAATGGATTGTCAAAAAAACCTTGTCTATCCTTATCTTCTCATTTATTTTTTTATAGTTCAATAGATTATAATAAACCTTATTGTCATTGGCTTTTTAAATCAACATTGTTAACCTGTTTTTTGCTGCCACAGGACAGGCTTGCAGCCTAGTGTGGAGCCAACTGGTAAATTATTTTTGTATACGTGCAAGTTTATAAATAAATCATTCATTCATTCATTCAAATCCTTCATTAATTTATTCAGTCTCTTTAGAACTGATTCCTTAAATAACTGATCTAAAAAACGAAAACCAACTTAGCGCGCGCTTCTCCCGCGGCTCTTTGTCACGGGAATAATAGGATTTTAATGAAGGTACTCAATGTCCTTTTCCGTACTCATAAAAAAATTCAAGAAGATTGGTTGAGTAGATAAAGCTTATAACAAACGAACGAACAGACGGAAGATCGAACGAACAAACTACTTCACAAGTGGGATGAAGTTTACCATTGGCTGCGTTTGGCGTAATGCTTCTTCGCGGACTATCAGTCTCTTTCCTCAGTTCTTCCTCCTCCGTCTTCTTTTGAACTTCTTCTATCTTCTTCTGAGCTTCCACTTTCTCTTCTACAGGTGGCGGCGCAGGTTCGGGATACATTGCTTGGACGGGATATGAAGGTTGGATAGGATTCGTAGGATGAATAGAATGTGGTTGAATATCTTCTTGAACAGTTTGTACTGGTGACTGTGGAAGATAAGTACGGTCACGTCAAGTTACTCTGCATAAACCTCTATTGGCGAGTTTGCAATGAATTTGGGAAGGTTGACGTGCTGTTGACTGTACATACAATTTTCTTATTGTAATTTGTAAACCATTTTTGCCCTTTTCTGTTTGGCCCCGAGGTTTAACTGGCAGAGAATGCCTTATGGCAATAAGTCAAGCTATTGTTTACTTAGTCCCCCCTGATAAAATACTAAATACAAGTACATCTTTTATTTTCTGTTTTCTGTAATTATTATGGTGTACTGTACAATAAAGAGTTCATTCTTACATTCATTCTGTCATTCTTCCATTCTCTCAACTTTCCATTATAAGTCGGCGCAGTATGTAAATGTCCAAAGTAAAAGTTACTATGTGTCACTTCTTGAAATTCTATGTAAAATATGCTCGGTATTTAGTTCAAATTCCAAAAAGTTGAAAGTTGAATTTAGATTATACTTACGGTGGGTAAGTTGTCAATTCTCGCATCATCTTCCTCGTGGTAGTAGTGAGTGTTGTAGTCGCCGGGGGCGGGGGCGGGGGTGGGGTCGGGGGCCGGGGACGGCAGCTCGAGGCTGAGCGAGCCGGCCGCGGCGGACGGGGACAGGTGGTGGGAGAAATCGTATTCTTGATGCATTGACGAGTCGTTGCGTGGGTCCGGCTTGACGGACAAAATATTGATTTATTTTATGTCAAATTACGTTTAATGATTAATGATCATTAATTATCAAACGCACGTGTGACAACACTGGTGACCGCGCCTTCAATGGGCCACCGGCGTAAACCGGTTCCAAATTATAAATATAAATAAATATATTAGGACAAATCACACAGATTGAGCCAGCCTCAAAAAAAGTTCGAGACTTGTGTTAGTGGATTAACTCAACAATACTATATATTATAACAAATACATATATAGATAAACATCCAAGACCCGGGCCAATCAGAATAAGATCATTTTCCATCAGGACCGGGGATCGAACCCAGGACCTCTCGGTTCAGAGGCAAGCACTATACCATTGCGCCACCGAATTCATTAAAATTTATTATTCATTCCGATCCTTCTAACAACAGACTCGATTGCGGATCTTTTTATCCCTATTAATTTCTCTCTCATCTGAGCGTTTTCCCGGTTCCTTCCTCAGCCGTTGAGCGTCGGAGCCTAGCGGAGCTTTCCTATTTGTTCGTCTCCATTTAGCACGGTCGTCGGCTTACCTTATCTCCTTACTAGTGCAAAATTATCTTGTCATTTGCTGGAGGCGCTAACACTTGAGTTGATGATAAGTTGAAAAACCCATCGACAATTGGTTTAGAGAAGAAACGTACGGCGAACGTAAATCATTTTGTGGTGATCGTCATTTTGTACTTACCCCATCTTCCTCAAATAGTTTACAAAGTTGCGGGTCCTCCTTAACTCCAACTAACGCATCAGTGATCCTGTCCCGCATTCTCCTGGCCAGTTCGAAGTCGTCTCTCGCGGCAGCTGTTCTTTTCCTTAGCCGCCACCTCCCGATGCGGATACCGGCGGCCGCTAGGGCGGATCCAGCGGACTTTAGACGGCGGGCATATTCGAAACGCTCCTCTGTGTGTAAATAAGAAATAAATATATTGGAACAAATCACACAGATTGAGCTAGCCCCAAAGTAAGTTAGAGACTTGTGTTATGCGATACTAACTCAACGAAACTATATTTTATAACAAATACATATATAGATGAACATCTAAGACCCGAGCCAATCAGAAAAATATAATTTTCCATCATGACCCGACCGTGGATAGAACCCGGGACCTCTCGATTCAGATGCAAGCTCTTTACCAATGCGCCTCTAAGATTGTCAAAGATTCTGATCTCATGAAAATTGTTAGCTAAATAGGTACGACTTCAAGATAATTAATTATTATTTAGATCATTATTATAAACCCTATTTATCCAGATTTTAGAGCTGAAAATCGTAATTTTAGGCACCACACAACCAATTACAATATCGAGCATGAGGAGTGAAAAAAATATTCCTACCAGCCACAGCAGTTTTCTTCTTCTCATCCAAGCTCCTCACCAAGTCAGCTATCTCATTGTCCACGTACATGACAAACGCGAGGTCATCGTACGGAGAGTACGCAGGTTCGGTCTTGGACGCCGGTATGTCAGATTCGACTTCCTCGCCGAGAACATTCACTGCCATGAGCGCAACCTGAACATGACATTTAAAATAAAGTTTTTATTGTTTGTGAGAGATCTTTTGCATTCAACGCGTGACAAAAATACATGACCAATAGCAATAAAGCGTCGAGGAGTCCCTTCGTTTGAAGCTGATCTTGC
This sequence comes from Plodia interpunctella, assembly GCF_027563975.2. Lineage (NCBI taxonomy): Eukaryota > Metazoa > Arthropoda > Insecta > Lepidoptera > Pyralidae > Plodia > Plodia interpunctella. The sequence goes on from NC_071315.1 coordinate 5,195,711, forward strand.
GTGCGCCATTAGGCCATGCTTATTGACTTTTGAGGTAACCGAATAAAGTGTTTTGAACGTTGTTTTTTATTTCTGTTTCTAAAGTATTATGCCAACTCCACATTGTCGTCGAACAGTTTGCCAAACTTTGACGGATTCGGTACATTGCTGGCTTTTCATCGCGGTAAATAAAAGCACTCATACTAACTACGCAATGCTCGGTTCGCGCATTCGCATCGTTATGTGTCTGAGTTTGGCGACAGTGTGGAACTGATATTACAGAAATAAACTGTTCTAGGCGGGAACTACACGCGATTGCACATTTCCAGTTTCTTCTTCTTCTTACGCTAATAACTCAGTTCAGCGACGCCACCGATATAGCACCGAGGTCTTTCAGCTTGCTGGTGGTTCGACACGCAGTTGCTTGCTGATAATGTCAGCCAGCAATGTTTCTCGTGATTCCTATAGTAATATCTCAGTGTCTGTAATTCCTATAGTAATATATATATATATATATATATATATATATATATATATATATATATATATATATATATATATATATATATATATATATATATAACCTGTATTAGTAATATCTCAGTGTCTGTAATTCCTATAGTAATATATATATATATATATATATAACCTGTATAATCCTATACTTAATTTGAACCAATAGAAAAGTGTTCTAACCTGATCATTGTCGTTCGCCGGTGGATGCGGGCCTGACAACCTGAGCTTCACGAACCTGGCTATAGTTGGTTCTGGTAATGCTGCTGATCTAGAATTAATACATAGATAAATAATTAACTATTTATTTTATTCGACCGTTCCAAACAGATTATATTAGATCTTTACATACAAAACACTCGTGGTACAGCAGCCAAAATGGTCATAACTCAGCGACACGTTTTCACTAGCGAGATTGTCAAAACATCTTCCTGAAAGCACGACGTGACGTCACGCTCGAGTATTATTTAATATGGATCGTTTGGACGAGTTCAAAAAGGTGTGATTTTATTGTTGTGTTTGAAAGCTTTGACATTACCATAATTTTTCATATTATAATTTATTCACTGGTGTTTTTAATAATATAAGGGCCTTCGAAAAGTTATCAATAAATGAAATAAAAGTGTATCGTCTACGAAATCAAAATCAAATCATTTATTCAGAAACTAGGCCTTCACAGGCACTTTTTCACGTCATATTCTAAATTAAATGATATTAAGCTACAAACTACTAGCTACTACTACTAGCTACAGCTACCTTATTGCTATAGGTAAAAAATATTTATTATTAAACACATGAGATCACTACACACATATATCCCTGTCCCTGTTCTTATATCAACAGGGTTACTGATATCTAACGCATAACCTTCCAAAGCTGCATAAGGTAAGAGACTAACATATTTCGTTCTACGACTTCGGTCTAAACGTAATAAATAAATAAAAAATACTTTTTTAGTTTTAATGTCGTTTCTATAAACCGTTAACCCTATGTGCGATTCCGCTGCATAACGCTACTGTACTGTCTCGTGTTGCTTTGCTATTACATAGAGTTAAGATGTGTAGAATCGCAAATTAGATTGTATTTTTTTATATGAAAAAAAAACTACGAATCACGAAAAGTCGTAGAATAAAAGTTGCTTGTGTTGATGTACTCAAGTAGTCTTTAGGAGGTTTTGCGTTTCATACCAGTAACCCTGTATAATTAGAAGATTTACACATGGCGCATGTCGCCTCGGCACGTATACTATTTGTCCGAGGGTGGGGGGCCGGTTATAATAGATACCCGTGCGACGTGAGGTCCGCGTCTGGAGTCGTGTGAGAATACCCTTATACAAATTAGAATAGTCTTTCATCACCTTAATTCCCTGGTCCTGGCCTGTGGTGCTGGCTTGGCCAGCGTCACTCTGCCCACGCTGGTGTACGTGGCTCCGCATGGTGTGGCCGCCCCTTCGGATACTAACCCTCCAGACACCAAGACTTCTACGCACGCCGCTGGAAGGAACATATCTCTTTGACATGCTTTCATTTAGTTTCCCGTCTGTCTTTCTTTCTGTCTCTTTTTTTCATCTCGATTCGGGATCAGCGTAAAAAATAACCTTAATAATTTGAAGAATCGGCAGTTTTACAACCACCCACCTGCCTAACGTCAACCCTACTTGTGAATGATATTGTTGCCTGTCAGTTGCCTAGGAAGGAGCTAGAGGAATGTAACAGATCGACATCAGACAGGAAGAAGAGGAAAAGACTGACATGCTGTACCGACCCCACGTAAAGTGGGAAAGGTAACTCTTTCGAATGATACATCCTACCTAACGAAAGGATATTTTTATTCAGAAACGTCGTCGATATTACCGAATCCTATAATTTAAGGATCTTCAAGGCAATAGTGAAAAGACACGAGTTTGCGTGTAACGCCCTAGACCTGATTTTTGTTTCTAGTCTAATGATTGAGGTGAAACGCACTCAATATATTCTATTTTGACATAATTAAAAAGAAACTTACGTATGAGCTGATGATGCGCCAACAGCTGCAGTTTGTGGACGTTGGTGACTGCAGTCAGTCGCAGCAGGAGTTCGTGGGGCGGAGGCCCGACGCTGCGCCAGCCGCGCGCCGCCGGCCCCTGGGAGTTCAGCTCACATGCTGGGTACGAGCTGTCTTCACCTGGAATCAACACGAGAACGTGTTAAAAATGTATAATGAAATTATATGCATCTCAATAGACACAAAGAAAATTGGTTTTAATGAGATACAGTGAGTAGTTTTCATTTATAGCACATTTTCCAAAACCGCGAGTATGTAAACATGACTTTTCATTCGGCACACGAAAAAAAAAAAATTCATTAATTCAATAACAAAAACAAAGTACAGTACAAGTTGCTGATACATTCCAGTCGTCTATTGGTCGCAATATTATGTTCATTAGAAAAATATAGACAGACAAATCGATCGAAGGCGGCAGACATTAAATATTACATGTAGTAATTGGACGCTATTCTAGAATCTTTGATAATACAGTGCTATAAATCATATTTTAGAACTCGGCTAGAACTTAAGTCACGCAAGTCTTTGCTATAGCTAGGTTTTCGAGAAAAAATATAGATCTAAATAAGTACAGAGGACAGAATGTAAGCATGATCACCGAGATGTGCTGTTGATTGTACTTGAATCAAAGATAAGTTGTTATTCTGCCCTTAATTAAACAGCACCAAACAAAATATGTTGTTTATTACATCTATTAAAACCTATGTATGAATAATTTGTATTTATATAATTTATAAGAAGGCATTTAGTTTTAACCTCCAACTATATCTTTGATTTCATTCCCAAATATACATACCTACTACAATTTGGAAGTTAATAAAAAATATTACAATTTCAAATAATAAAATAAAAAATTCACCACCTAAAAAAGCAGTAAAGACAGATAAAAGACATTAAAAGACCGGTTGCTCATAGCAATTATGATTACAAAAAAAATATATAATTAATACTGTGAATACTTACTTGTTGCGTAAACGACGTGAAACGGAATACGTTTTGGCATTTTCCGAAAATCTCATCACTATCTGTGTATTTTTAAGTTAAAAAATAAATTAACTTCCATTTTTGAAAATTAAAACAACACAATAAAATTATTATTTTCTTTGATGCTCCTGTTTGCACATCTCAGCATTTTGAAAGAAAAAAAAGAGGACTATTAGAACTAGACGAATTACATAATTAAAAAAATAATTTTTATTAATAGTCTTTAGATAACTGATTGTCGATTGTGTAAGTGTAGGACGAAGTGAGCTGGAAATGCGGAAAATCAATACTTTCGCGCCTAAATTCAGCCATCATGGCTAGCAGGCGGCGCATGTAAGCTAACGCCATCTAGGAATTCTAGGAACAAAAAGTTTTACGTTTTAGTTTTAGATTTGTAAAATAAACCGATTAAATAAATAATTAATCTGTAAATAATAAATCAAGGCTATGTCTTTTTGAAACAAAACAAGATAGTGTTGAAGTTTCAAATTTCTGAAAGGTCACAAGCGACATGCTGTGACAAATGTAATAATCCAAGATTATTTATAGACTCGTTGTTGCCTGCAGTCATTAATTATATCTATTCCAAATGTCATCAAAGTCGGTCCAGTGCTTTAGCCCTACCAGACAAAAGGACCTACGATAGAAGTGCGGATCATTTTCTATATAAAATTTTTGTGATGACGATACGAGTTCGCAAAAACTCTAGGTAACCCTGTATATAATGCTAAGTGCACGTTTTTCATTATATAGTAATAATATTATATTTCTATTTGATTACTGTCTCGGTTGCCCCAAATTATTTTATTAATAGAACTATCATTATTATCTAATGATGTCACAGATTTAATTGCATTAACCTTTATTTCTACATGCAATGGGAAATGGCTGTTTAGCTGATATATGCGTATTGACAATTATTAAAAACCTATGTAAAGAAATTTAATATCCTTCAAACTGATAATATTGCACCTTGAACTGAAACCACCCGCATCTAAAGGCTTGATAATATTTTTTTTTTACATAAAGTGAACGAAATTCGACGAATTGTGCACCTATCCCACTTATCTGTCGTTTTAAGTAAGAAATTAATGGAAATACGGGTTCAGTTTATTATATAGGTAAATATATAACGTATATTTTTGAAAAAAAAAAAAAACAAAAATGTTTTGAAAACTCGCTTTATTTCCTGCAATAATCGGCGTCCTGCGTGTTGCTGAGTATCCAGGTCAAATAGCTCGTGACCTTGGTGTTGACGGCTGGGCTGTCATCCATGCCGCAGTAGTCTCCATAACTGACTATACCAATATTGAAGAGCGTCCCAGTTGGCGGATCTGTGTATAGCAGCGGGCCTCCAGAGTCATACTGAAAGATATACCTAATCTTAGACTAGATGTCTTAGCCCGGGGCTTCGCTCCCGTGGGAATTTTGAGATAAAATATAGCCTATAGCAATCTTGGATAATATACCTTTCTAATGATGAAATAATTTTTTAAATCGGTTCGGTAGATTCGGAGATTACCCGTCTCAAACATACAAACTCCCAAATGCTTACCTCTATAATAATAGTATAGATATAGATAAGTTGTAATGCCGGCTTCATACTATCGCCGAACTCAGACATCTGTCCGAGTTCAAGTATAGTATGAAGCCGACACGAAAAACTGAACAAAATCATTTTATCCGGGATGAAAGGTACCCAATGTCCTTCTGCGTACTCCATACTACGTAAATAGTACCTACATGCAAAATTTCAAGAAGATCGGTGGCGTAGTGTTAAGGTTCTTGCCACTGAACCGAGAGGTCCCGGGTTCGATCCCCGGTCGGGTCATGATGGAAAATGATCTTTTTCTGATTGGCCCGGGTCTTGGATGTTTATCTATATATGTATTTGTTATAAAATATAGTATCGTTGAGTTAGTATCCCATAACACAAGTCTCGAACTTACTTTGGGGCTAGTTCAATCTGTGTGATTTGTCCTAATATATTTATTTATTATTTATTTATAGGTTGAAAAGATAAAGCGTCAAGAGGTAACAAACTTGCTTTCGCATTTATAATATTAGTTTAAGGATTTAATAAATCACTACACGACCTAAGTAAAAAAAAATACCATTTTATTTTTAAGATTTGGCTATGATTTTACAATCGGCTGCCTGACTCACGTCAACCCTCTTAGGGAATGCTATTTTTGTCTACCAACTATTAAGTCTATCTGTTTCCTAGTCACCTCGTACGATATCCACGGGAAGATATGAAATTTTAAGGTTGTATTTTAAGGCTTAAAAGTTTATCTCTTTCTCAAAAAGTCGACAGCGCACCGGTATCGTGATGCCGGTGTCCATGGGCTGTGCTTGCTTACCATCTGGCCACCGGCATGCAAATTTCTCCAATATGCTATAAAATAAAACAATATCCAAGGTTACTGACCTGACACGTGTCTTTCCCGGGTGTGTACGTGCAGAACTGTCTCGGCGTCAGCTGAGACACGGCTTGCTGACACTGACTTTGACTGATGACATCCAAGTCTACCTTCCTGAGGACTTTGGACGACACCCCTCCCACTTGCGTGAAGCCCCAGCCTGAAATATTTCATTATTTTTAGAAATGTATCGATGTGTTACTGGAATAATAAAAACATCAGACTATCTACCTACATAAAAAAATCCTTATCTGTCGCGTCTATCAATCTGTTCGTGATAAATTTAAAAACTACTGCCTGGTTTTTTATGCGGCTTTTAACAATAGATAGTGTGATTTCTGAGGAAGGTTTATGTGTATAATTTATTATGTTTTTACCCGAGCGAAGTCGGGCCGGGCCGCAAGTATAGACCAAGATCATAAGCATCGTGTCTGATAGACACAAACACAGAAACGGCCACAACACACCCAGAACCGCAGACAAATGTTTCTGATCGCAGATACAAATATTTGTATGCACTAGGAATCGAACCCAGGACAACGGGCGGGCGTCGTGTCCAACAAGCTATAAATAAAAATAATCTTCCAACGCCCCACAGGGAGGCACGTGTCAAAAACACTGGCAGCGTTTCCTCGCTGTATTTACGAGTCTTACACGCTGAGGAAAATATCTCCAAGCTGTCAAATCGCCTGTTGCCGCCATGGGGCGCGTCGTGATATATCAGATTAGACAGAAAACTTACCCAAAGCAGTGAGCTTCCTGCCTGTCATGTCTGTATTGGTGTAATTAAAGGGCAGACAAATTGGGCCCACCATTGGTCCAAAAGCTATGTCTTCTGATACACGAATGATTGCTATATCGTAGTCGTTGTCAGTTGAAGAATTCCTGGAAGTAGAAATCTTTTGTTACATCTCCTTCATATTAAGTTATATATTGAGTTTAACTTAAACACTTTAAATTTTAGAGTTTCATTTAAACACGTGTATATTGCCCGCGGCCTCGCCCGCGTTATTTTATCTGCGAAAACTGAACAGACGACGTTCATACAAACTTTCACCTCACATTATAGTCATTTAGGGGTTGAGTTTTGGAAAAAAAAGTAGCCTATGTCTGAAAGGGGGTCTTTAACATGCATAACAAATTTCATCAAAATTGGTCCAGCGGTTTAGCCGTGAAAGCAGAACAGACAGACAGATAGACAGACAGACTTTTGCATTCATAATATTAGTATGGATATACCAACATAGGAGATATATTGCCAGATGGCGCGTGTTCACCGCAGTCTATGGACGCGGGAGTTGCCGTGTTGTTAATTACGGAAAATTTTGTTGCTAATATACTTTTAATGGATAAGTACCTATATCATCTATATATTTCTTATACTATGAACATATATAATCTGTTGTATAACGAGTTCTTAGAAATTGATTATGTATCTTAATGATATTCCATCGCAAAACATTCTTATCATAAAGAGATAGCGAAAATTATTTTCTGTTTCTGTTTCTTTGATAATGATGATGTACCTATCATAAAGTTGTATTCAGTCAATGACCAATTAAATGTATCTGTTCCCGAGCACATTTTGGCGAGTGCGGATGCGCAGATCTGCGCAAGATATTTTTTTTTTAAAGAGCTTTTATTTATATAGAAAAAAAAAAGGTTTCAATGTTATGTGGCTCATACTGTCGCCAAACAGTTCGCCGAACTTTGGCGGATACAGTATATATTACTGATCTTTTATTGCGGTAAATAAAAACACTCATACAAACTACGCACTGTTCGCGCATTCGCATCGGAATGTTCGTTCGACGTTCGAAGTTCGCCCAGTGTGGAGCTAGCATTATCTATAGCTTCATGTGGTGTACTTACACGTCAAATCCGGGATGTATTAGATAGTCTTCTACCTTATATGCTCTTGTTGCTGGAGAGTCTCCTAAAAAATAAGATTGTTATGTAAGTTTTAAAATAATGAAAACAAAAATAAAAATGCCTTTCGCGACTTCGTCAGCGTTAATACAGAAAACAACGGCAATAATGGCGTAAGTGCCGGGCGCCATAAGGTCCCTTTTGATTTGGACGGCCACATATATTACTTCCAGTACTAACTAGTAGAGTGGGTTTAATATCAAATTTAGTCTTCCCACGATGATTTTCAAACAAACGTTCACCCCAGTAGTCGTTTGGGCGTTTTTATTTAAAGTACGCCGTCATCATTATATCGAGTGTATTTTTGCTAACACAGATGTCAGATTTTATTCATGTCGCCTAAAGGCATCTGACTTGACTTTTTACGACTACTTACCGCCATCTAGTGGCAGGTAGTCGCATACACTAAACTAAACTGTCCACCACAGTGTGCTGATTTCCTCACGATGTTTTCCTTCACCGTCAGTTATATGCGTCAAATTGGTATACAAACTCATATGGCACGAGTAGGATACGAACTTGAGACCTTTTGGCCGGCGTCTTGGCCATTACACCACCACCGCTTCAAAAACTACGCCATGAAAGCAAAACAGACAGACAAATAGAAAGACTTTCGCATTTATAATTTGTTACGCTAGCTTGTCTTTAATTTTTTTAATGTCGTACAGACTAAAAATCTCACCAGTCGTCACATCATGTTCGCCCACGACCACCGCCATGTCGCCAGGGTGCCTCTTCTTCAGGCAGTGGGCCGCTGTCAACACGTACCTCTGGCTGATGATGACCCCCCCACAACTGATCTTGGCAGTCGCCACGTCCAGCACTATGCCGGCCATGGAGGGAAACTCATTAACTGCCGTCTCGTTGCCTCCGACTATGCGGGTCTAGGAAAAGGAATAAAGTACCTAAGCATATCTGATTAATGTAGTACAGACCATGTATCTAGGTGGATCTCTGAGCGTTACGACCACTGCGACCGCGCCGTCATACCCGTTAATTTTCTTGAGGATAGCAATCATTTCCAAAATCAATCATTCGTAGAATTAACATTGACCACAGTACAGATTGATGATTTTAAAGTAAAATCGTAAAACTGATTCTTGTCTTTGCTAAAACATTTGAAAAATATCAATGACGCGCGGCCGCAGCGTTGGAAACGCTCGGAGATCCACACATCTATACTATTATTATAAAGAGGTAAGCGTTTGTGAATTTGTATGATTGAGGCGTGTAAGTAATCCGAAACTACTGAACCGATTTTAAAAATTGTTATATTATAGAAAGGTATATTATCCAAGATTGCTATAGATCGAAACTACCGAAGCGATTTCAAAAATTATTTCACTATTAGAAACGTATATTATCCAAGATTTCTATAGGCTATATTTTATCTGAAAATTCCCACGGGAGCGAAGCCCCGGGCAAAATCTAGGTAACCATATATTTTTAAGACCAAGTTTTCTTTCTAGATGTTTGCTAGTTGTAATAACTATAACGAAAAGTAAGTACCTACTTACACAAATCGAAATAAACAAAAGAAACATATGTAAAACGACCAATCATATGGATATATGTAGTTTTTCTCTCATCTCCTTTATTCATTGTTCTATAACAACAACATTTACGCTTGTCTGTATGTATATATATTTCTCCTATATCTTTTTATTTTAATATTTTATTTTTTGTCTATTTATATAATACTGTTAAGTTTAGTGCACCCTCTAAGTTTACTTGTTTCTCTTTCCATCTAAAGATTGGCTGAAAGAAGCTGGAAGAAGAAAGAGGAGATTGCATTAGGGAAAGGTCTGAATATCTTGATGTAACTTACAACTCCTTTGTGAATGGTGCAATAAAGAGTTTATCTATCTATCTCCTCATGTTCCTGGGTGCTTTTGGCAGTGTGACACCGCGAAGCCCAGGGTCAGCGTAAGAAATAACCATTAAAATTTTGACCATTCGGCTGTAATTTTAAACCGGCCGTCTGTATAACGTCAATCCTCTTTGGAGATGCTATTGTTACCTATCAGCTACCTAAGCTGTGTCCCTTAAACACCTCATAAGACATCGACGGGTGAATATAGAATGGTCCTATTCTAAAGCAGAACAGAAGAGTGAGAGAAAGTTATATTAAAAGATTCTCACCATTTTCTTATATCCACAAGAGCAAGAAGGTGAGGCGGCAGGCTGGGCAGAGGCTGAGCAGTAGAACGCTCCTCCAGGACTATCGTATGAGGTTATTAATCCTAAAACAAAACAAAACCCAGTTGACTAAAGCTTAGTTTTATTCTCAGTTTAAATACTAGTGCCTATATTATTTTTTGAAAGTACACTGTTTTAATAAAAATAATTTCGGAAGATCACCCTATTTATATAAATAAATCATAATAATAACTAAGTAAATATTTATATTTATTCTCAAATAAATTAGTTCATTAAATGTTAAATAGTGTTACGTACCTATTTATAGCCCCTAGTAGTTATGTGGACCGTGGATCAGAAATGTTGGACTGTATAAAATTAGGTATGTTTCAGTTTCTAATATGAGTGCTACGCTTTTGCTCAAGTTCAACAATTCTCAGAAAATTGAGTACGACTAACCTTTCCTCTGCACGGCAGCTTTCCCAAATCCTCACAGCGGCCCCCGAGTATTTGGACAATAAATCTCTGGAGTGGAGTCTCTTAAAAATAAATAAATTCCCATAAGGAGAAAACAAGTCAATTTTGAAAGACCGGCGCGCTGCTCCGCTGCTCGTACCAAAGTGACGTGTTTCAGTTCAGTCCAGCGCGGTCGCTGCTTGACTCCCCTCCAATTCAATGTTGCCAACAAAAATCTATTATAATCTATTATATATATATATATATATATATATATATATATATATATATATATATATATATATATATATATAACTCTTCCGTTACTGAGTAACTAAGGACTTCCTAGGACAGTGTAGGGGAGCACAAGAAAGGATTTCCTGAAATTCCCACGGGAAACGGCTTTTTTTACTCACATACGAAGTTGTGCTAGTAATTATACATAGGTACAGACCGACGGTCAGCACTTGTCCCGTGGACACAGCCGAGACGGTGCCGCGTCCGCAGTAGTAGTCAGCCGCGCTCAGCTGAGGGTCCCCGCTCTTTGAGATCAGCAGCCGGTCCATAGAGCAGGATGCTGTCTGTAACAAGTCCATACGTGTTATTACATCCGCAGAAAATTAATACACAGTTAATTATTTACATTTATTATATTGACGCCTTACGCTTCTTCGTTATCTGCGCTTTGGAATTTAAATTTTTAAAGCAATGAAGTTTTTTTTTTCATACACATGCAGTTCGGCAATCTGCCCTTTAACATAACATAATTTTATTGTTGCACAGGCATTGTTGTAGTGCATCACACAACACAAGAACATCTAGTAATTTAGGTATTTCGCGCGTGATCCATGAAAATGTCGAAAATATTAACGTTTGGACGGATTTATGTAGATGAAATAATATTTTTATCCCGATATCTACACGGGAATATCTGCCTCATAATATGGTGTCAGACAAAGATAGTTGGATTTCACCGAAGACAGTAATTACGAAGAAGGAAGATCGAGAGAACTACAGCCTAAGATAGGTTTACGCCCAATACATCCCCACTTTCGTCCCAAACAGTCCGACGACAACCCATTTGCTAGTTGGGTTTGTACTCTACATTTTAGAAAAAAACTAAGAGCAACTAAATCCATCTATGCCCTGTCAACCTAAATGAGAAAATGGTAACATAAAGACTTACTTGAGGTAAATTGATGTCACTACAGTCCAGTTGACAGTTGTACCCAGGTGGGCACTGCAGGATCCAACGACATTGCACACCGGGTACGTAGCTATTAGGGTACTCCTTATTGGCCACGTCATACGTGTAGCCCACTTCGAGCTGTTTGATGAAATACAGATTATATTAACCGAAATTATGGCTTCGCGACTAGAAATTTGTCGATGCACCAAACCCTGCAGTCATGAACAAACGGAGTTCCAAATAACATGGTGACTTCAATTTATATTTATATACGTGAAATATCCTAAATCAGAACATCCATGACTACATCAAACACGCATTTCTTGGGCTTGCTACTGTCATTATATTATTGTCATGGGTGAAAGCGGTCTAGCCAGACATTATTGTTCCCTACGTAATTTACTACTTTAGCTTTAGTAAGAAGTAAGTTAGAATATATCCACAATAGGGGTCGTTCGTATATCCATAATAATTACGTGAGTCTTGAAGGGGGGCGGGGGGAGAGGGCTCAACCAAAATCACAAAATATCACAAGAGGAAGGACGTAGTAAGGTAGTGTATTTATTTTTTGTCTAACGCGCGATTTCTAAACCGAAAAGCTGCGTGAAGTGTGATTTCATTTATCATCATGAGCCATTTCCCCACTGCTGGGGCACAGGCCTTCGTTATGAATTATTACTATTATATAATTTATATGATTTACCTGTATTTGAAGAGATAAAATATTTAAAAACAATTGTTTCCGTATTTTTTTTTACTAACGACAATTTATCGATCAGATGAAATCTATTCCGTATTAAAAAAATAATACACAACTTACCAATTGACTATAATCGCAATCAGGATCCTGAGTCGAAGCAAAGCCGACTACAACGACTATCACATAAACACTCAGCTGTAGTTTCTTCATAGCTGAAAGAGAGTAAGAAAATCTGTACACATGAACATGTACAAGTAATTATGAGTCAGAGTCAGAGACAGTCAACAAATTCCTATTTACTAGCGAGTCTAATAATAATAATTAATAATAATCAGAAAATACATTGATCTCCTTATCATCCACATCGTCAAAATGCCCGCGCTTTTCACCAAATATTATTAACAAAAATAATATGTCTTTATTTCGAGTTATACACCCAAAATGTATTTAAATGTCGGTTACACACTATCGCCGAACTTAGATAATTGCCAATTTGAACATTGCGCAGTTTGTATGAAAGCTTTTATTTACCACAATTTAAAACCAGCAATGTATCCGCCAAAGTTCTACCGACTATTACCGACATGAGCCTGTGAGAAGGAATTACGAGCAAATGCATATTCAGTAGCGAATCTAAAGGCATCTAACAAGTGTGTCTGTACCAATTTAGCTAATGAACAAATTTTCTTAATCAAAAACCTAATCTGTCGACATGGTTCTTAGTCACGATTCACAAATATCGGTTCAGCTATTCAAAGTTGTTACGGATTGTAAAAGAGTCAAGGTTTCCTTACTTTTTTCTCAAATTACAGTATTTATTAGAATATTTCCACTCCACATATGGCCACTTCAACTTCCACTTTCAACATCTGGCTTATAAAAATACCTCTTGGGCCGTCTAAAGCGTCATTCGTTTCGATATAACTCGATATGATATCCCCTCAACTACGCAGGGGCTTATCAGCCGTTTCCTCCAATAATCCCCTTCGCATCGCCAGCAGGGGATATATATAAAAATTAAATCCCCTGAACAGAAGTAGGTAAATTAAGACAATTTGCCGTAGGAAATTCGGGATAAAAAGCACCCTATGTGTTATTCCAGGCTATATTCTATCCGTGTACCAAATTTCATCTCAATCCGCCCAGTAGATTTTGCGTGAAAGAGTAACAAACACACACATACATCCTCACAAACTTTCGCAATTATAATATTAATAGAATTTCTTAAGCTACAGACTTCTGGCTAAACAAATTTTTTGTATTAGGTTTTTTAAACTGTACCTGAAATAAAATGATTTATTATTATTATTATAAACAAACATTATTATGTATAACGATAAATAGTTTCAAAAATTAATAAAGAAAATAGTTACTTACTCGTGTCATTCCTTCCTTACACTAAAATATATCCGATAAGAACCACGTACGTTAAGAATTAACATAACAATAAATTGTAACAACTGAATAAACTCTATTTGCAACATAATATGATGAGAATATTGAATAGTTACATTACACGATATAACACAAGGAAGTAAGAATATTATGAGTCGTATTTAACCGACTACAAAAAAAAGGATGAGACATGTCTTAGCGTCCATATATGTAACTAGGTATATATTTTATGATAATATTCTTTATTCCAGAAAAGGAAGATGAAATGGTAAAAACTTTTTTAGCTTTTTAAGTCCTAACGCTGGGCAAAAAGCCATCTTAATTCCTTTATAAAACATATTTCTGCAATAATACCTAAATATTTTTTAAAAGCAATTATCATTAGTTCATTGTAGTAGTACAGTTCAATGATGGAACTCATTAAACTTTTTTGTCACAAATTCCATCTGAACATTTTAATTTAATTTCATGGATAATTTTCATTCCGTCGCTTCGCAACCCTTGACTCTGTCTACCCCGTAAAGGCATAAAGACTTATACAATCAAATAATAGTTAAATAAGTTTTTTACCCAGGGCTTCGCGGCGTCACAGCCCCAAATGAAAACACGCGAAGATGAGAGAGAGAAACTCAAAAATATATAATGGACCAAGAAAAAAACACTAACGTCCGTGCAGTAAAAATGTGTATTACACCTACCTGTAAGAATAAAATCCAAGGTTGCGCCAAATTATTTTAAAATGAGCACAAAACAAAAAAATCCAATATAAATATTTCCTCACGATATGGGACGCGTACGCGTAACAGAACTCAATTCATAAATAGTTTTAAAGCCTCATTAGCACTGATAAGGCATAATCGGCGCACAGGCTTCTGTCAGAGATAAGAGAATAATTTTCAGTTTATTGCCACAGATTATGTTATTATTTAATAGATACGGGTGCCAGCGTCTGACAAAATGGCGGGAAATTGCATTGGATCGAGGGTTGTAGAAGCAAAAGCCCTTTTCCCAGCAGTGGGACACAAACAAGGCTTTAAAAAAAGAAACAGTAACTTAGAAGAAACAGTAGACAAGTAGGTCCTGGGCTCCGACGCTGAACGGCTGTGGAAGAAACCGGAAAAACTGTAAAAGAGTCCGGAAAATGGCAGTGAAAAAATATGTTTATATTTATCATAGTAACTTTTTGGTTATTTAAATTTCCCGACTGTCAAGGCCTGTAATTGTCTTCTCTGTTTAATAACGTTTTGTTTAATTAAATACTCGACACAACACGCCGTAAATGTTTCGGTCAAACAAAATTAGGTAGAATATAGGTATTAAAATAGTGTATACTAAAGATAGACAATAGTAGATTTTGGAAAATGTGCGTTTAGCTGTTTGGAAACTGTCAACTTTTTACTAGCAGATTCAACAAGAATCTCTATAATAACTTAACTCTATATATATAATAACTTTTGTAACCCCACTTTGTACATTTACAACGATGAAAAGATGCAATAAAACCAGAAATAACTGCAAATATTATGTATTTACAATTAGCTACAATATCATTAATTTAGGTACAACATAAATCTATACAATTACGACATAAATCTTTTCTTTATGTAATACATTGACTAAGAGTGAAAGAAGACTAAGATTGACTAGTAAAATATCAGTTTTATTTGTGCATTAAAAATATCTATGGCAGTGATTGTTTCACGTTATAATCACTATAAATATTGAATTAAAACACAAAATCTTTGGAAATCTGAAGTCTTAAATATATTTGGGAGATGCCACAAAATCTGATTCTTCTCCAGCCACAGCCTGTATGACTGAGGTGATATCCAGTATCGGCCATAGACTGGATCGCAAGCTAGGCTTGATTTTATATCGAGTAAGCTATGTTACTCACGAGATATAAAATGTATCCTAGTGTTATTTTCTTTTTGTTATTATTTTATTCCATATTTTATTCAATTTTTTCTCCACTCTATGTGCCTATGCTAGCACATAGGCTTAGAGGTGTGGTCGTAGTTATTTAAGAGTTTTGCCTATAGTTCATTTTTTAATCTGACTCCGGGTTTCATTGCGTCACATCCCCGAATGCAACAGACACTCGAGCATGCGAGAAAGAGATGCACTATACATCTCATGACTTCCTCCTCCTGCTCTCCTGGAAGTACCCCCCCGGCGCGGGGACCAGTTTGACTGTTGGTTTGTTTGTCTGCTCTGGAGGCGAGTCGGACTCAGAAACTATGCCTTGCAGGCGACTAGTGTTCGTCTGGCTTAATCTGAGAACAATAAGAGAACGGACAGGGTAAGAAAATTATAAAAATGTGCAATCCCATCCAAACTAATATTATAAATGCGAAATTAATTTTCTTTGTTTATTACCTCTTCACGCGTTATCTACTAAAGTGCTAAAGTAGTACTAAAGTGCCTGTGAAGGCCTAATTTCTGAATAAATTATTTGAATTGACTCAAGCAATCTTTTTGAAATACATAGGGTACCTTTCATCCGGAAAAAATATTATTTATTGCTTAAAAATGGCGCAGTTGTTGGTAAACTTAAAGATATTTAACTTACCCACCAATAATAGATATTATTCTTAATAGTTATAAACATTTTTTCAGCCATTTAATGGCACGATCAGTAGGATAACTCAACATACAAAAATGGCGCGGTCAGTAACTTGGCGTGAATTTACATAAGGTCGAAAGAAGTATCTAAGCATTTTTAAGGCAAAAAGATGACGCAGTCGTTAGTAAAATTAAAGCAACAAAAAAAACATTTTTTTTAAATTGAAAACAAGTCAAACTAAAGCAACAGAAAAAAACATTTTTTTTTACTATTTAATTATTCATCTGATTTCCTCTAGAAGGCAGGCACCTAATAATTTCCTTATGTCTCTGAGGTTAAAAAACGCCAAACACATGCTAATAAAAATATCACAGTCATTAGTAAAATTGAACAGAAACTCAATAAGCAACTTAACAATTAAATATATAAATATACATATAGTTCACCTGACTTCCTCAACATCGGCCACCTTATCAATGAGGCTGCGTATGATCCCTTCCTTATGCTCGAGCGCTAAGGAAGCTCTTTCCAACTCCCGCCTGTACTCCGCCTGCGCGAGGGCCGCGCGTCGCTCCTGATCTACAATGCGACGTTCCAGCTCTTCTAACGAAGTGTAAGCGCGGGATTTTACTACCTATGAACATCAATTCTACTATAGTACTATATCGAATACACATTATTAAAATTTTATTCAACACATGATGACACATAATAAGTATCGCTAATTGTACCGATGTCAAAAATTTTCTTAAAACTGAGTCTAATTCCAAAGCGCAGGTGATGAAGCGGCGTAACAAAATTCCTTTCTCTCATCTGAGCGTATTTCCGGTTCCTTCCTTAACCGTTGAGCGTCGAAGCCCAGAGACCACTTTCCTACTTTTTCGTCTCCACTTCGCATGGTCGTCGGCATCCCTGGTTGTCAAACCATTGGCACGCATATCATCTGCCAGCATTTCTTGGATTTGCCCCTTCTGCCAGGGCCAGTCGTTAGCGGAATAGCCTAATTTGTCCTTGACAGTCAAACTATTTAATCTAATTTCAACCATAACACACTGAAATAAGAGCGAAAATAACTCGTCATTAAGATTGTTAATAAAAAATCACAACTCAACCTCCCAGTCGATCGACTACTTTACTAAAATACAGACATCCAACACTACTAAACGGCCAAAAACCGGTGCAATCTCCTTAAAAAGTGTCACGAACACAAGCATCACCTTGATCTCCCGCTTAATGTTCTGCAGCGCGTCCAGCGCGCGCCGGAGCGGGCCCGCGCGCGCGCCGCGGCGCGCGGCCGCCGACTTCAAGCGGTGACGGAATATTACGGCCGCTTTGCGGTACAGTCTACAACGCAAATAATAGTAGATTAGTAGCCAAGAGCTGTAAGGCATCATATGCCCGAGATATTTATAGTTATGATAGTTCGAGGGTGCAATTGATGCTTACACCCGAGTTAACTACTCTGCTTTACATCTCCATTGTGAAGTAAGTAGAAAAAAACCGGCATTACAAGAATAAAACATTTTTTTTTTCAAGAACGAAATTGAGCTTTGCCGTTTGATATTTAAAATTGATGACTATTATATTCATACGAAGACAAGGCTGAATAGCGAAGCGACCATTGAGCTGAATGCATGATGTCTATTGCCAGTGTGATGGTTAGATGTACGCGAACTTTTTGAAAAAGTGAAGTGTTTTTTTAAATTAGGGCCGCCCTAGGGCTTTTCTAGTTATATTATTACCCTAGAGCGCTTATTGGTCACCTACAAGCCCCATTTGATGGTAATAAGGACCTACTTACCGAATATTCATGGAAATATAGTTTACAGTTCTCTAATCTTTTCGAAGACGGAATTCGGATTGTAAAACTAATCACGAGAGCACGAAATGAAAAAATATTGTTTTATTAACCCCCGACGATAGAAAGTTAGGTAAATTTTGTTTTTAGTTAGGTAAGTTTTGTGTCTGTGGCATCGTAACAACCAATCGGCTGAACCTATTTTGATCTAGTCTTTTTATTATTATTATTATTTGAAAGAGAATTTGATCTAGTTTGGATATTTGCGTACAGCACAAACAAATCGTCACTTCTTTTCTAGCAGATGAGATTATACTGGCAAATTCGGAGGGGGGTTTCTCAAATAGATTCATTAATAAATAAATCAATATTACCGTACATACAACGTTACTTTCATTTTAATATGATTGATATTTTCGCGGAGTCCCCCAACCTCAACAGATGCTTTACGGAGCATACTTTGGGAACCGCTGGTTTATAGGGAGTAATTGCATACTTATATATTTTTATCAGAAACTACCGAACCGACTTCAAAAATTCTTTCAAGATTGCCATATGCTAGATATTTTATCTCAAAATTCCCAAGGGAGCGAAGCCCCGGGCAACATCTAGCTACTTATAACCACATGAGATGCTATAAAGAATAGAGATTGAATTTGAAAAAATATATAAATGAACTAACTTAACATTCTTCAAAGCGCCCTTCAACTCCTGTCTGACTTTCTCGTGTTCCTCACACAGCTTGCTGTGTTTCTCCTCGACCAGTTTGAGCTGTTGCTGAGCTTTGACCAGCTGCTCCGTTTTCCGTTCTGTCTCCATGCTGTAGTGGTGTTTCAGCTCTTCTAGTAATCTGGAAGATAACTTTCTGACATAATAACTGTTTTTTCCATTAATGGTAAGAGAAAACTTTCTAGTTTAATGATTTGTATACATAATAAAAAAAAATTATCTCAATAAATAAAGAAAAATTAAGTTATTTCTCTTAGTAAAAAAAAAATTTGCGCAAATCGGTGCGCGATGCAAACTTGCACTTGACCTCGACCTTTTACTTAACTCTCATACTCTCCGTCTCTCTCATCTGAGCGTATGCGAGGTTGCTTCCTCAGCCATAAACCTTCGTCGGTCTAAACTAACTCAAAACTATATACGTACTGCGACTTTGCTATTCAAATCTAGTGAGAATCGCTTCGATTTGAATGAGACGCAGTTGGTCAGTATATAAACGGTATCGATAAAACAGTCTGTCAAGAAAGTCCGGCAAATCAAGAATGTTTAAAATAATTTTATTCAAACTTTAAAAAACACAAATACAAAAATGCCGTTTTATAAATAAAAATAATCTTTCAACGCACCACAGGGATGCAACGTGCCCAGTATATTTGCAGAGTTACCCCGATGTATCGCGAGACTTGCACGCTGAGCAAAAAAGCTGCCAGCCCTCGAGTCTCCTATTGCCTCCACGAGGCGCGTTGTGACGTCTCTTAAAAATAGCCTTGCTTCAGGACCCCAAGGACTCATCGTTTTAACAGCAAAAGGTAAAAAATAATTATTATCCTCCAGACCCATATATTTTCGCCTTTTGCCCGCTTCAGCCGCACTAGCTGCCGCGCCGCCATGAAGAGAGGTGGACGGTAAATGTGACGGTGCCAAAGTGTCAAGAAAGTGATGAAATAATAAAAAAAATCGGATTTTTGACTAACCACATTTGCATTGCCGTGGCAATACCAAATCAAGGTCAAGATTGTTTGATAAACACCCAGTGTTGCCAGCCAACAGGAGACAGCGCCCTCATTTATTTCCATCAATTTATTGACAGACTGTTTTATCGACACTGTTCATCTCACTCGATTTGAATAGCAAAGTCGCAATTCGTATATAGTTTTGTTAGATAACCACTACGAATATACATACATATAACGTTATAACATTTATAAATTTAGTAACGTTAACAACCCCTATATACAAATTACCTTTTACAATGGTCCAATCTCCTCTCATGTAAGTCAGCGGGCACGGTGCGGAAGCGGAAGGCGTCAATAGCCGCCATCTTGCCCTCGCTCGCTTCCAGAGCATTCCGCACCGTGAAGTATTCGCGGTGGACCGTTTCATAGTCACGCATCATGGCTGCCACTAAAGATAAATAAATATTTATCTGTAGCAACAAACCTTCCTTGCTTACAGTCTTATTCCCCATGGCTGAGGATCGTGGTCATTAAGTGTAATGAAACACACTCATCGACTTTCAAACACACAAATACTTCAAATCACTATCACTCCAAATCACTATGTTGGTTGACTGGCAGAACCAGCCCTGGGCTTTAAGTCCGCGGTTTTCTATTCTTTTGTAATAATGTTTATTCTTTTCTTTTGTAATACAAATTCATAGTACCGAACAGTTTAAGTTACGTTAAGCAACTACTTATTTATATACAACCGATATGTTTCCTCAAAATCGGTTCAGTAGGTTAATAATCATTAATTATAATCCCGCTACTTGATATTATAAAGGCGAAACTTTGTATGTTACTTTTTCACGCTCAAACGGTTGGGCCTATATTTATGAAATTTAGTATTAAGGTAGCTAATATAAGAGATTAAAACATAAGGTACTTTTAATATTTTTATAATATTCTAGGTTATATTCTACCCGTGTACCGTGTACGTGTAATTTCATACAATCCGTCTAGTAGATTTTGCGTGAAAGAGTAACAAACGTACACACGTGTATGTATACACACATCCTCAGAAACTTTCGCTTTTCGAAGAATAATATTGGCAGGATTAGTTCTACTTACTCTTATCTTCATACAATTCATAAACCTCCTTCAATTTCCCTTCGGCCCGCTCCGCTCTTTCCACCAAGGTAGCTTTCTCAATGTCTCCCGTCTCTTTCT
This sequence comes from Plodia interpunctella, assembly GCF_027563975.2. NCBI lineage: Eukaryota > Metazoa > Arthropoda > Insecta > Lepidoptera > Pyralidae > Plodia > Plodia interpunctella. Next base: position 5,216,719 of record NC_071315.1, read on the forward strand.
CAACAACCGCTCTCTTATAGCTCTGTCTCACTTGCGCCAACTCTCCCTCTAAATGGGCCACCTTTTCGGCCAACGATATGTTTTCAGAGACAATTTGTTTGGATTTTTTGTTCATGTTTTCGAATTGTTTCTCGTAGTCGAGTATCAGGCTGTCCTTTTCTTGTAGGTTTTCTTGGTACGCGTCGAAAAGTGGGGCTGTGGAATAGTAGATTGTAATACCGGCTCCACATTGTCGTCGTACTGTGGGCGTAGCGCGGGTCAGCGTTTCACTTCTCACCATCGAATCACTTCGGAGTGAGACGCAGCGAACCAATCACATTGCGCCATTGTGACATTACGACAACCACGTTGCATGGTGAGAAGTGAAATGCACTTACCCCTCTTTGGCGGACTCGGTATACATTGCTGTTTTATTGGCGGTAAATAAAATCACTAATACTAACTACGCAATGTTCACATGACATGTGTCCAAGTTCGGCGACAGTGTGGAGCTGGCGTTTGAAGAGATCCGGTTGGGAAGGAATCAATTCCCTCACGAGGCATATATACGAGTTTGATTTTATTAAAAGCAAATATAGATTACTAGCTTTTGCCCGCGGCTTCGCCCGCGTTAATTTCCCACGGGAACAGTTATATTTCCGTGATGAAAGGTGCCCTATGTCCTGTGTTCTCCATACTTATAATGTATGTAACATACATAATTATAATGTATGCAAAATTTCAAGAAGATTGGATAAGTAGGTAGAGCGTGAAGACAAACTTACAATACTCTAGATTAATAATAATAATAAACATTATTATTATAATATATATCATTATATTGCATTAGAATAATAATAATAAATATTATTAATATAATAATAATAAACAAACAAACTTACTTTCGCATTTATAATATTAGTTAGGATTTCATTGAACGTGTCTGTTGGCGAAAAATCTACAGTCTACTCATAAAGAGTTGAAAACGGAATTTTAACGAACAATTTTTTTTGTAATTGCAATACCAAAGGTCAATATTGTTGATAAACCCAGTATTGCCAGCCAACAGGACATTGCGCCCTTTTTTTCTCTAAGCATGAGAAACATTAATAATTCATTCATATCGAGCATCTCATCACTGGTGTCAGATTTATTCAAGTCGTCTAAAGGCATCTGACATGACTTTCACGAGTAACAAAAAACATTAATAGTTTAAGATCTCGTTTCTTATCACCTGTGCTATTAATAACACTGTTTCGTTTTCGTCACCTAAATGCACCTGTATCAACACACAGGTTCACACCGACATAGATAGATGAATTAACAATTAATATAATAGTGATATTAATTAATATCTAAAGTGAGAAAGTAATACAAAGTGACAATATTTACCTAACGCTTGCGCACTGAGCAGTCCAGACAGATCTACAACCCGGCCTTGCGTTTGATCTTCAGTTTTCGTCCCGTCATCAGTGTTGCCAGTTTCTGTAAAAAAAAATCAACCGCAGAGACCATACACACATGTAGTTTTGATGAAAAATCTATTCGGAACTTTACAAGCACTTTCGCAAGTCAAATTAATTTTTTTTCATAGTCGTATTCCCTCATGGCAGAGGGTCGTGGTCATTACGTGGAATGAAATACACACAACAACATTCTTGGCACTATTAATAGAGTGGTTTGCCATTGCCTTCTCAATTTTACACAAAAATTTATAATCGAAACAGTGTGCAGGTTTCCTCAAGTTTCCTTCACCGGTGGTAGTGGTAGATGAAAACTACTATACATGAGTCAGATTGGTATATAAACTCAAGTGGCGCGAGTAGGATTTGAACCAGAACGTCTCTACTGATCCCTAAAAATCACCTTGTGTCCGATATCCCAAACTAGCAGTGATGAGAGAATCCAGCGCGTCATTTTTCTCCGTCGGCTTGAACACGTGCTCCTTGTCGGGAGTTTGCAAACTGCGCAGCTTCTCCTGGTAGCGGGCGAGCTGCACATTCAATCTGAAACATTACAAAACAATACTAGCTGCGCCCCGGGGCGTCGCTCCCGTGGGTATTTCGGGATAAGTACAAGTTATATTATACAAGTATATTGTATCCGTGTATTTACATATATAACAGAACGGATGTCCTGTAGATTTTGCGTGAAAGAGTAACGAACATACATACACACATACATCCTCATAAACTTTCACATTTATAATATTAGTAGGACTAGCTGATTACCCGTGACTTCGTCAGCGTAGATAAGTTACTTCTGACAGCATAATAAAAATTTTTTTAAATTGACTATAACGGGGGATGTTGAAAAGACGACTAAAGACGACTTAATTGGCCATTTATGCTGTCAGAAAAACTATTCCACGCTGACGAAGTCGCGAGTAAACACCTATACATCACGCGATAAGACCCCTATAATTGATAAATAACTATTACCTGTACAATACATGTTTAAGGGCTTGCATATCTGTTTGTAGTCGGGAGTTGTGCTCACGCGCCTGTGAATCAACGTTAAACACGTTCATAAATTAGACCACAGGAACTTTTTCACGTCAAATTTTAAATAGCTATTAATATTTTAGGCACTCACCCCTTATTAATAAAAACTTTATTCTCTGATTAGCCTCGGAATAGTTATTCTTTGTATTGTCTCGTTCTTTCAATGTCAAATGCTGAAAAGAGAGAGAGGGACAAAACAAAGAAAAACTACTCCAAGCCTAATCAGAGAATTAAATGTTTATTAATACGGCGGTTACAGTTTATGCTTATTTATAATATAGTTATAATAAATAGTAAACGTCGTGGATCGGGTCGGGAGGTTCCCTCTATTGTGGTTGAGCTTCGCGATGGCTAATTCACGCGTCAACTCGTGAACGGGTGCTGCCGGGGGAACTGGTCAGCTCGATCTTTTAGTAAGGTTATAAGATTTTCTTTAATTTAAAAATTGTACTGACACTGTCAGATATACATGTCATGAAGGAGAATCTGAATTTATTTTTGTTAGATTATATATAAAATTAGTTAAACAATCTTTGGAATAGGATCTTTTAATGTTGTTTCTTGATTTTTCACAGGTGAGTACATTTTTTGTTCATGGTAAACTTAATTCAGTTTATAAATGTTGATTTAGCTATAAAAATAAATATCTTGATTTTTCACAGAAACATACCTAACAACTTGCTAGCCGCATACCTAACAACTTGCTAGGTAGTATAAAACAAAATACACATACTGAGTTCACAGGTTTCGCTCCTGTAAGAATTTCGGAATAAAATTTAATCTATTTATTACAAGATTTTATTAATTAGTTTCAACTGTCCCGATCAAATCTTGCAAGTTAGATTTCTTCTACTTTCAGTTGAGCTACAGAGTTGAAATTTCCAACGTCGCTCCAGTTTCCATGACAATGCAATAATATGATAAACACGTGCTGATGGTGCAGCCCGGATCGGCTCCAAACGAGGGAACTCCTCGACCGATTACAGCACGGACATGGGATTTTTGTCAAGCGTTAAATCGCTCTGACGACAATAAAAGCTTTTGGCAAAAGTTATTTGTTTAAAAAAAACATGTTTCTCTCTCTCTCTTTTACGTTTGCTGTGTTACTCACGGCATGGCCCGAAATTTGCGTCAAAATATTTCATTATATACAATATACATATTTTAATTTTGCTTACCTGCTTTAAGATGATCTGGCGGCTGCTGCAGCTCATGCACACTTCTACCAGCGGAATACCGGCTGGTTCACCGCGATCTGTAACATTATATGTATTTTTGGTAACATAATTTCAGTATTTTTCTTTATTCTTCTCATTTAGCTTCCATTTTTTTATGAGCACAACAGTCTTTCTACTGAAAGACTTTCTACTGAAGGTCTACTGAAAGAGATTTCTTCTGAAATAAGTAGATCCGTACTTGTTTCATTGTATACTTCTTCCTGCAATGTTTATATTATGTACACAACTACATATAAATAAATACAAATAACCTATAAATAAATAAATAATTACTATGAAAAGGTAATAAAAATGTGAAGCGACAAATTACGCAGGGAGCTAGGGAAATGTCTGCTATATTCAAAGGCAAAGAAAACTATGTAGGCGACAGACGAATGTAATCAAATGTAATAAAATAAAACCGAGGGTGTTAAAAGCCCGGGGTTCGTGACTTATCGTCACAGGAATATCATAACGTGTTGCTCAACGATACTATTATTCGTAGGAATAATATATTATTCAAATCTATAAAACATGAAGTTTTCACACAAACTACGAATATAGTTGTTTCATCAAACAAAGATGATAAACGTTTTATTTGTAAAGATAAAATCTCGACAATCGCATGGGAGCATAAGATGGTAGACTTGTAAATTTCATATTACCAGTTATTAATGTATTCTATTTTGTAATAAATGAATGCAAAATATCATATTTTTTATTTCGTATGTCTGTTCCTATACCTACCAAATCAAATACATTGTAATATGATACCTCGTGACGCAGACTAAACTAAAAACACGATCAATTTAAAAACATGTTGCAACTAGAAAAATTTTCTGCTGACTGTGTGTCCACCCCGACCCACAATCCAGCTAATCTCATTCAAAGTGAAAACCAACAACGGGCACGGACCAAACTAAATAAAAGCATGTAAAAAATGTTACCTCTATCTGGCACTTCATACTGTTTCACCCTCTGCTCTAGCTCTCTACATCTCTCTTCTAAAATTTTATTGCAGTCTCTTTCTTCCCTAAGAGCCCTCTTACACTCTTCCACATACTTCACCAGTGTTGTATACTGTGTCTTCAGCTGGTCATTCTCTTCTGCAAATAGTCTGTTGTATTCCAGCACGGTTTTCAACTTTTCCTTTAATTTTGCTATGTGCGAATCTTTTTCTGTAAGCTGCAAATGGAACAAGAGCTATGGGCGTTGCGAGGTATGGGCAGGGAGGGGCTCTCTGGGTATTCTGGGCTTATAAAAAAAAATTCAACTTTCAAAAATTACTTGGGGATGGAAAATCTTTGAAAAATATATTGGCCCTTTTTAACAACAAACATAAAATATAGAGTTAATTTCGATGACATTCGGGAGACAAACATATTATTTGGTCGGAAGGGTTAAGTAGCAAAAAAATACATTACGGCATTAAGTTTCCGTATTTTTAGCATTTAAAGTTGTCTAATTTTGATTTTATTTTTATTTGTATCTGTGCTCTCCGCCAGTATTTAAAAAGAACCAACCTGAATAACGTTATCTTCACACCGATCCATAAGCGTAGTTATCAGACTCTCATATTTCTTAGTCAATTTTCTTTTTTGTTCTCTGAGCAATGCCTTGTTATCTTTAATGGTCTTTGGTGAAGACGCCACCGCTATACCTTGAATGTTACGCTTCCTTGGTGGCTTTGCTGGTTTTTCACCTGAAAAATTATGATATGAAGTTCAGATTAGAAGTCTTGAGTCTTGAAGAGTAGTAGTAGAAGAGTTCTAGAAGACTAGCAGTCTTGAGAAATCATAAAGAGATCGAAAGTATTGTATATACATATATATACTATAGATATATATATATATCTATAGCCTATACTATAGATATATATATACAATACTTTCGATCTCCTTATGATTTCTCACACTAGAGTATATCTATATATACTCATAGTATAGATATACTCTAGTATAAATATATCCCATCAATAGACCTTAAGGAATTATCTAGTTTATGCCTCTGCCAAATTTGAACACCATCAGTCCAGTATTGTTCTCCTATATATACAATATTAGTATAAAAGTATTTAAATATAATTATTGAGTCCCATCAAGTGTCCCGCTGTTGGGTGAAGGCCTCCCTCCTTTCCATTTTGTCCTGTCCTGAATTAATGTATTCCAGTTTTTGTGTCAGTCTTTGTTCAAAATTATCCAATCATATCTGATCAAATTAAAGAAGTATATATACCTATAACATCTCTTGGATCTTCATACAGGGGATTTTCAAGAAAATCCTTATTATCCTCTTGCAATAACCTGGTTTCTGTCTTCTTCAAAACTTCACTGACAATGTCCTGTTTCATGCTGGCTCTCCGTTCCAGAGAATTGATATTAAACTGTTTATTTCTCGGAGTGAAATTTCCGGAAAATGTCAACTTCGCCGGGCTCAATTTTGTGTGTCTTGAGACCTTGCCATAGTCAGGATGCTAGAATTTTTACCAATAATAGATTATTTTGTAATACTGAATTAAATATCTTTTAACAATAAAACTTTTGTTAGTACCATCAAAGCTATTAGTAGTATAATACTTCATATTTCAGATAATTGAAGTTTTAAAGTAGTGATACCCACAATATTGCACAGGACTTATGGCCTAATTGGAAATCTATGTATATGGAATATAAAGGACATTTTTTCAATAGGTATACCCTAAAATATCCTTACATACTATAAAACAAAGTCCTTTGGTCCCTCTGTCTAGCTGTTTGTGATAAACTCAAAAACTACTGCATGGATTTTCATGCGGTTTTCACCAATAGATTCCTGAGGAAATAATTTATTATGTTACTAGTGGCCCGTTCTGGTTTCGCTTGGTTAATGTCATAATTGTAAAATGAGAATGACATTGGTTTCAAAGTAAGAATTAGGTACCTTTAAAATATAAGAACTGAATTCTTCATCCATCATCAACTTTCATGGTCAGACCAGAATATTTTCCAACACATTTTCAAAAGATTACTTATTTCAGATACACATAGAACAGGGTTTTCTTTACAAATTTACTAACACACCTTGATAAGACAAAGATCTTTGTTTCAGTGATTTAAATAGGACATTCGTGACTGCATACGGGGGCAAATAACAAAGGGAAGACTTAAAGTAGGTCAGCTATGTACTACATATACATATTCTCGTGAAATTAACGAGCATATTATTCTTGTTATTGACAAAACAATGTAGGTATATTCGCCAACTAATGTAAACTGCTTACAGCCAACGTTTATTTCTAATTCACTGTCAAAATCAATAATTCTTATTTATGTAAGACAATTACTTGATTTTTTAAAATTTAATCTTCTTGTAATTTATTAAAATTAATATTAAAACTTCCTAAGTTGTAAAGTTGTAAACATTGCTGTTTGACAGTTTTGTTACCGTAGAAACAGGGCTACCAGCTAATATAAATATTTTTCTTTTTAATGCTGGCAACAAAAGATATTAATTTTGAGGAAATCCACAAATATTTATGTTATATTAATTTTAACTGTCGCGTCTCGCGTCGTTTTGTCTGTATAAAGCGATAAACTCCAAAAACTAGGACGGACTTTTGTACGGCTTTCACCAATAGATAGGGATATTTCTGGGCCGATAGTTCAAAATAAAATGAAATAGAAAATTATTTGACGAAACCTGTTTTTCAGAAGAGACTGTGAGAATGAATAGTCAATACTTGTAGGTACCAAAAATATTTGAAACCCTTAAGAACGTTGAAGCACAGATTAGGTAAGTACATAATACTTTCAGTATCGTGGTTATGACATGAAATTTGAGCATACATATATCTCTATACCATAATAGATACTTTATAATAACACACACTTACGTTTACATAATAAATGTATGTAATTTTCTCTATTGTACCCTCCAAACTTTGGAGTTAGGCATGTTATGATAAAAATACTATACATTGTAAGTAGGTACTTACAAGAAAAAACTATTGATACTGTTTTGCACCAAATCTGACAAGGTTTTTGACGTTTAGTGCGTGATTAGTTCCTTGAAATCTAGTAATCTAGTCCAAGGAACCCATTTCGCAATTGTATTGTCCTACCTACCTGTCTAAATTATAGTGACCTTTTTATCATGGATATAGTAAGTAAATTATAGTGACCCTTTATCATGAATTTAGTAAGTACTACGGAGTAACTACTAATTCCATGCCTTTTATCAGTTGTTATCAGACAAAACAACAAAACCATCTCCACCTGTCGTCAGCTATTGATGACAAGTTTATTTCCAAACCAACCAGATGGCGTTAGTAGGCCCAAATAAAACAAAAATTTGTAGAAATCGTAGAAATAGTATATTATACAACCAAAGCACAAATTAGTTTAACTACTAGAAAAGTAAAGGACGGTTTTGTGCTTCGTAATTTGGTTGGATTTCCAGCGAGCGGGCATGCGCCGGAACAGCTGAGCGACAATGGCGGCGTGTTGCGGTCCAATCGAGAACTACACAGTCGCATCATGTCTGCCCGCCGGCTCGGTGTATGACGCTCGGTATTTATAAAATAACCTAAAACGCATTGTTGTCGGTCCGTCCTCCTAATGTGAGGTTCCTTTACGCTATATTTAACTCTATAGCAGTTATTGTTTAGTTCATATCGGTGCAATAAGTGTTGTAGTAGTGAATAACAACTGTGCCTGGCTGGAAGGACGCATTTACTTTTCTTCGTAGTTTATCGATTTTCATTTAACAATGAGCATTACATTTTGTTTACTTTTCTATGTGTAAAGTTATCTAAGATTATGTTTATAATGTGCAATATTCGTTAGTGTTGTGTTGTGAATTTGATTCAAGTATGTGCGAAGGTACGCGCGAGGCTTCGCGTTTTGGATGACACAAACATGGAATTCGAAAACGATTTCAGCTTGAAAGAATGGGCAAAGCACAAACCTTTGTCCATTCTGCAACTGGACCCAGCGGACCGCGCTGTTTTGAGGATAGCAGGTAAGATTTACCAACACTATCTTCGGTAAACCAACTCGCATATGGCAAGCACGCAGGTACCCTTTTTTCAGAATTACCTACTTGTTTTAATCGTGTTATCGCATAATACGATAGCGACAACATTTTAACTGTTATATTTGCCCTGTATAGATAAAACATGATGAATTGTTAGACATAATGCGCGTGTTTACACGCCTAGATTTCAGCATAATTATTTCCATTTTCGCGTGACGGCTTAGCATAGATTTTCACTCTCGTTTGCGCAGTGTGTTCGTTATTTTGATTTTTGAAAAATAATAGTGTACTGAGAAAAATATCCGTATATGCCTGTTTTTTTATGCAACGCAAGCAAAGTTATCATGCTCCACGTTATTTGCCGCCGCCGGTAGCGTGTATTCCCCTCTGTATTCATGGACACGGAACTTTCCCATGCTCCGTACAGTACTTTGCCCCTACATTATTATTGTTATTAAACCTCATAAAATTGATGATTGATTTGCAACCGTACAGGGACAAACCCCATCTGAGTAGGTACCTATTAGGAAGATAGTCACGTCTTTTATCCAAATTTCCTTACTGCACTTTACATAGGTACCTACACGTTTCTTTCGTAGGTCCATAATGGCAAAAACTACACGAATCATAAATACAATACATCGTCGTAGATAGAGTAGATAGGTAGGTGCGTAGGTCATTGACTGCAACAGAATTATATTTTTAAACACTACACTGAAAATAATATAAGTACCTAGTACATACGCTGTTATAATCACTGACCAGTGGTTGTGAAATGGGTGTCGTTGGTGGTCCAACACCGACCACCCATTCCTCCGCAGATTATCACATCCTGAGTGATTAAAGGTTGATAGATAGGTAGAAAGGTTGATTGGATAGTAAGTAGGTAGGTATATACTTCTTTGCGTGTCGATGTCATTTGACAACAAGACTATAGGTACCTACATAAAGTAAACAAATAGAGTAGGTCTGATCATTTAAAATGAATTACCTATATTTCTTGTGGCTGCCATGAACTTTTATTTACTTTTAGGTAGGTATGTACATGAAATTTCCTTAGTAGGTAAGTGATGAATGTGAAGTAACTTTACAAGAGTTGCTACTACCTACCTAACTATAATCAGTTTCGAACTAGAAAGGCACTATCGAGAAGAAAGCAAATGCAGAAGATGCTGGAAGAGGCCTACGTGTCCCATGACGAGTAATTAGCTTATTAGCATAACTAGTTGCTGATGTTAATACGAGTAAGATATAGTACGTATAATAATAATTATGTGTTCAAAGCGCGAAAGTTTAAATAAACATATGGCTTAATAACAATGTTCAGTTTTCAATTTGAATTTATGAATTCTGTGGTTATTAACAAATTTTCTTTCAATTACCTACGAGTTTTGTAGCCGCACCGAGTCGGTGTCTAGCTCTATAGGCTCTACTCGGCGCGATATATGTAGGTCTACCACGTCAGTTTAATATCGTAAACTTTTATTACACTAAATTGTTTTATGAATAAAGAAATGGTGAGATGATGAACAAAACGCATTAAATATTTAGTTAGAATTAGATTCGCCACCAATGCAATGTTTTCTCGACTAGGTAATCATACCAAGCTAGGTATCGATAGTTGACCTCGAAATTCTGTAAGAACGTCGATAGGACTATCGGTAGGTTGTAGCTATAGCTTGCAAATCAATTTTCAAATCTTTAAATAGGTACCTGGTTCTCAAAATCCTCAAATTACGTTTGCCAGCGCAAGCAAATTAATTCCACCGCAATCACACAGCAAAATTTATCACTTCCTGTGTAACTAGTATTATTTCCATAAATAAAATTGATATAGTTTTTAATTTGCAAACCGCCTCAACATATGGAACCTACCCAACTTGTTAGCAGTGGCTACTGGCCACATAGACAGAATTTTAAAATTATTATTTTTCCTATAAACTGGCCATGTACCTATGTATTTTATTTTAAAACAGTTTTGTTTTCCATTAAAATGGGTAAGTACCAAGTTCAAACTAAGAACAAGACGTTTCGTATTTTTGTCAGCGTAAATTAAGAAATAGGTAGGTACCTAGGTACCTACCTACCTTTTTATACATTTACCGTGCATTTACCTACTCTAATTGCGTTAAAATAATGTGTACCTAAAGAAGTAAGTCAGTTTTTGTTTACATCAAGATTTAATACATTTTTTGAACTAAACTAATCGCCATGTAAAATTATACAAAAAGCAAATTAGATGATTGACCTTCGCTACTGAACTCTCTGCGGCCTCAATTCGTGAGAATCTAGAATTAGTGTGTTTGTTTGTCATAATTTTGATTAACTGCTAATTTTGAAATATACAACTAACTAATGGAAAAAATTTACTCCAATCTTGATTATTATTATTTTTTGCGCTACAGTATTTTGTAACTATTTTACCAATCTAATTGCAATTTAATCACAATTCCACTGATGTTTATTCCCCAGATTCCATCCTTTCGAATCTAATCCTTAGATCTGTGACAGAGGCTTCTCCCTTACGGGTTATTACTATTTAGCGTATAACATAACATTTATTTTAGCGTATTTATAATGAATAATTCTTCTACTACTAGTCACCAATAAGCGAAAGAAAAATCTTCTTTTGTAACTGTTCAAGTAAATTTTAGTTACCAAAGTGGATGAGGTCATATTATTTATCAAATTAATGAATGACCTACCTTGTCGCCGTTCAAAAACTTTGTAAATCCATTGTTGTTTATTTATTTACCTACAGACGCTTTCACCTTTCGTTATGTAGAGTAGACCATAGACAATCCGAGTTGTCCAATGAATGAAACGATGGTTAGTGGAGTATGACGGAAATGCGAGAATTTAATACTAGGTCTGTTCGTTTGTAATAACTTTATTGTACAAAGAAAACATGTTATTAAATTACCAACGGACTTATCCTATGAAGGGATATCTTCCAGTCAACTGGTAAGCAAAGAAAAAAATTACAAAGTATCATTTGAGTTTTTTTATCACACTAATGAAAAATGCACTATGCCACCCAAGCGCAATAGATAATTTAATTAGGTACCTAATCCGTTAAATACAATATTTGCTCAATAGCTTATACAGTAGCTATATGAGCAGGTAATATAAGTACATTTTTAGACCTCGACATCAACTTGTAAAGAAATACCTATCATCTAGGTAAAAAAAATATGCCAAACTGTGTGCGCGTGTGACAAGCCTGGTGTTGCAGGCGTTGATAGGCTGTGGTGACCACTTACCATGAGGCGGGCCGCATGCATGCTTACCTGCTTGGTAGTAAAAAACAGATATTGTCGTCAAGGATGACATTGGGCGCAAGGGTCTGACAATGGGAGCTAAAGACCTTGCGCAGTGGAGAAGATAACTGGTAAGCGAACTCTGGGCTCTGACGCTTTATGGTTGAGGTAGAAACCAGATTCGTCATCAATTAATGTAGCAGTATTCGAATATATAATGTTGCTTATATCTTTTATTTTATCAACTAGCGACGTAGTTTATCTACATAAAACAATGACTTTTAAATGGACTTTTGTTGTAACACCTATATGGAGCCACCTGCACACTAGATAGGACGGAACCAGTTAACCGCATCTAGCTAACATATAGTATACGTACTCAATAGGTACCTATATAAAATACCTCGATATATCGAAAAAGCTATATTTATAATATCTTTGTTCAGATTTATCAATGAATTGTTCTTTTTTACATGTGTGGCACTGTCATAAGTTACATATTTGTTTTTTATGTGTGTGTGTGTGACGCACGCCATAGTACGTATGCGTGTAACTCCGCAAAAATTGCTTGAAAGTTTGAATAGAAAAGAATGAATAGAAACGTTGAATAATGGCCAGTAAAGTGTCAGTTTAAGATAATAAGTTTCTAGTACTACTGTAGTAAATAAAAGACGTCAAAAAATACAGAACTACATCTGTATTTTTGACGTATTTCTAATGGTATGCCTTTTGATCTTCTATTTTAAACTTTGTAGCTCATAGGTATTATATTTTCGTGATTTTTTTGCCCTAGTAAACTATGACTAGTAACGACTTAAGTCGGTTAACAGGCAAATGCGTAACTCATTATTAGGTTGAGTAATAAATTCACGAGTACAAGTCGTCAATTCCTCATACTCATAGTTTTACGACCCAAAGAGGATGTACTTAATTCAGGAAGGTCGTTGACCCAGTCATGTCTCCGACGCTACTGACTAGAGCTCACCTACGCAAATTAAGAAGCTAAAAATACAATTGGGTACGGCAAACGTCTTTCGTTAAATAAAATAATCTAAATATTTTCAATGAAAAAAAAATCGTATTTTTCACCCGTGCCTATCTACATATATATATGAAGCCGGCTACACACAGATGCCGACACAAATGAATGAACATTACATAGTTTGAATTATAACTATTATTTACCGCAGTTAAAAACAAACAATGTATACCGAATCCGCAGAAGTTCGTCGAACTGTTCCGCGATAATGTATAGCCGGCATGAATCTGTGAATGTAATCTGTGAGTGTAAATGAAATCCAAATAAATATCACATTTTTTATATATATGTTTTAATGTTTCAGGTCGTTACCTGTCCATCCATCCATCAATGCCCCGTCCTACCTGGTTGGAATCCTGTAAACATCGTCAAGAAATCCTACCAACATTAAACCATTACCTCTCCTTTGTGACATTCCCTTCCTTACCCATACCTAATTATAACTAGATGTAATTTAGTGTTTCGTATCACAAATCATTGCATTTCCTTAGCAAACAAAAAATACGGCCCAAAAAATATTTGTTTCTACAAAAATGATGTTCAGCTCAATCTGCTTCAAAATTAAGTTACAAAATCCTGAAGTAGTACCTATACCCACATACATTGCAAGTAAAAGCTTGTAAAAAAAGGCGTTATTTATTGAAATCGCCCATAGACAAGCCTCCATAGATGTCACTTCATCTCAAAACTAATATAATCCCATGGATTTAGTAAGTACGTCGTAAGAGTACCTACTAATTCCATGTATAAACCTTACGGATTTGTAAATCTTCGTCGATCATTCACAGATCTATAAGTGAAAGTGTCAACTAATATTGGGCTGCACCAGTCAACTTTGACGTTAACTTTGATTTGAGGAGAAAAACGCAAAGTACTTCGCCATTTTGTCTAAACGACAGCGTTAAAGTCACCGTCAAAGTTGACTGCTGCAACCCACCCTAAGGACATAAAATAATCAGCAAAACCTAAAAACAGAAACAAAAATCGCAAGCGCAAAGCGGGTTTATTTACTTAACGCTATTACGTCGACGCCGTTGCAATTCGCTTGATTTAGTTCACTTTTACTGGTGACGCAATTTACTGCGCCCACTAACGAACACAATCGCTTTTTTAGGTTATAAAAGTAGCAATTAATCATAGTGCACGTGGAAGCACCCAAATCATGATAATTCACAAACAGGAAAGTTTGCCATACTTTCGACTTGCATCGCATTGGTCTATCGTTACAACTTATCCCCAATCACCCAGCTGGATGCAGATGCAGGTCCCTTTCAACTAGTCTAGACTAGACGAATTGATCTAGATCGCTTCGTCTCAAAACGTCTCTTTCGCAAAATGTCCCCTGGCGACAAATTAGCGTTTCATCGCAGAATGTATAAATTTGGTCTTTTTCAATAACATATTTACATCTTCTATCCTGAGGGTCTGTGTCCCTTCAGCTGTCGGCTGCCATTTACAAAAAAAATATGTCAAATTGTACCCTATTTAAAGCAAATAAGTACTTTTTGATACAATTCATACAGAGAGAATTTGATTTGGAAGGTAATGAGACTTTAGCCCAGTAGTGAAACAATCTTCTAGCGACTTCTGAATGATGATTGATGTTTGTCCTAACTTTTAACGCCCAAATTCAACCACGCTCTCCAATATTCTTGAAGGGAGAAGGATAATCTTCCAATATTAGGGAGAATAATATACGACAATAAATTTGTCACAGCAAAATCTTTTTAGTTTGAATGTGCATTTCTATATTTATCTTGACACAGTGTAACCAAGTTCTTAAGTCAACGGCCTGCGTTAAGCAAATATGCTAACCACCATTGTTCAAGTTTACACGTCTTGTTAACAAAGAAAATAATGCGCCCGCGCAGAGTTCAGGATTCAGCCGCTTTTTTATTTGTTTAGCCTTTACGTGGCAAAGTTATTACTCGTATGAATCGTGCGGTGCAGAATAAACAAGTAATTTTATTTATGTTCTGTGTTCATTTGACATGACTTTGCGAATACCGCCATCTAGTGGCATAAGATGCACTATTGATCGTAATAATCTACCATTGTGCAGGTTTACGGTAATTTTTTGTTGATCTATGCTAAGAACTTTTGATCACAGGTCTTAACTTATCCACTATTAGAATAGGATCTATAGGTAGCATTAATACCATGGATTCTAATTGGTTACTGAGCAATACATGCATATAAGTAGTTAAAGTTGCACAAAGAGCTACGCAGCGTGCAATGCTCGTATACCAAACATCGAGATTCGACGTCGTACAAAGGTCGAATCGTGCAGTTAAAGTGCGAATAGGCGGGGGACACTTTGCCAGAAGAAAAGACCATCGATGGACCAGAGTAGTGATTGAGTGGTGTCCGAGACGGGGTTCGAGACCGGTTGGTAATCCACCAGCTGCTGCTGGTCAGTTGACATTGTTTGGGTCCGGGAAAGCAATGGATGAGACTGGCAAAGGATCGTACAAAGTGGCGCGCGAAAAGGGAGCAGTGGGGTTGATGTAGGATGAAAATTATGATGATTATAAACGATAATTCTGATTGGAGTAGCAACTACATCTTATGTGGCTACTTTACTTTTGAGACTTTACGGGAGTCAAAGTAACAATAAATATTAAATATTATGTTTCATTCAAATGTTTCCCAAAGCAATAAAGTATTCAAACCACGGCAACCCAAAACAATTATATAGTCTAAAAGTGTTGCCAGGTCAGACTAAATCGATATGCCTATCCGCAAATATTGTCAAGTAGGTATTTACGTCTTTCAAAAAGTTTGTTTCTTATACTATCAAACCCCGTCTGATGGACTAAAATCAGAAATTCTTTGTTCAACTTAATATACATAAATAACTTATTCACGTCAAAATAAGTCTACCGCCGACTTCCGAAGCTATTTCAAGAATTATCGATCAGACTGCAGTCAAGCATTTTTCATAAGCAATTTTTCTCGCATGAAAAAATAAATTAAATATCCTATTTCACGTCACGTTTTAGTCAAATTAACCAGCCGTTGTTATTCAAGAGTAAATAAGGTAGGTGTTTCTGACATTTTTGCTGTGTCACGTCTGGCTGTTGCTGTAGACTGAGTCAGGTTGTGCACGAAGGTCAAGGTCAGAAGCTAGGATACACAAAATAAATATTTTGTACATATACAATGTACAGTCACTACCCAAATTCTCCCTATGAATCCCTATGAATGTATGAGATATCTCTGTATCGATTATGAAATGGGTCAATTTCAAAATTCGAGCACATTTATTCAAATAAGTTTTATACATTTTCTTCATCTATGTAGGGTAACTTAATGTGCGGGTGATTGTATCTGTTTTCAAAAAACGCCGATGTTTAAGGAATTTGTTCATAGAGAAAAGTGCCACACGTTAGGTTTGCGCCGATCGACCGGACTCGACCTAAGCTGTGCTGTTCGTAGCGAACTTTCAAGCAACCAATATAATTTAATTGGTTTGTTTAATTGGTTGTTCAATACCCAGCTGGGCGGGGCACTGGGCGACAAAACCAATAGAATTTCATAATTTTTAACAAACTGAACTCTATTGGAAGTCTTATCTACCTATTGATTTCAACAGTATTATTTAATGCACCTACCATCATATTCATAAAACTTAGCATAGCATAGCTCAGTATAGATCGAGTTCCACCCTCAAAGCCCAGAGATAAAGCCATGCAGCCAAGTCACATTATTACATTACTCACCAATACATTATTCCACGACCTTGCTCCACTGTTACAATGTCTCTGAAAATACGCCAAGTTTCAGTTTGATTGTCAAATCGTCATTCAAATTCGAAATTGGGAAATACAAAGGAATCTTTATTGCTTTGTAACGAGAGTAATTTTAGATTATTTTGTTAGTCTTTGTAGGTAATTCAGATCCTTTGCCGGCTGTACTCCGTACCCTGAAACAGTTTGTATACATTGCTGGTTTTCCATTGCGGTAAATAAAATCTCTATAAATATATAATACTTACATAAACTACGGATGTTGGTGTAATCGCGTCGTAAGAGTTCAGCAATAGTGTGTAGCCGACATAAAGAACGTCAGGTAAGATATAATGATACAAGAACTACCCATGGCATGGCTCAATGCAAAAATGCATGCATGGAAAAATCCCTTTCGTAATTGCGAAAGTATGCTAAAAGAACACCCTCATCTCATCATTCTCATTAAAAAATGCTGGTAAAACCCACATAAACTGTAATTTTATTCGTATACTTCTGAAATAAATTGTTGAACGAGTTGCATCCTTGGAGAGGAGACTGCTAGACTAGACAGACGTCTGTCTATCTTCGGTATGTCGTAAAAGGCGTTGGGAAATTAAGTAAAATTTTATATTTATTTCTCAAGTAAACCCGACTTAATAATGTGCTGACTGTCCTTAACAACGAAGAACTATAGATACATGGCTTTGGTGAAACTTACATATCATAAGAAAAATTAAGAAAATCAGAAGTATATATTGCATGACCTAGTTGCTTTATCACTACATAATGAAAGATAATGATTTGACAAACGATGAATAAATTACTATAATTATGTGGTTTATAAATATCTGAAATGGCTCTCGAAAGATAATCTTCACACTAACACGTATACTCCCACGTATTGTTGTAATAAAATAATAAAATAATAAATCATTTATTTGCCAACAACACAATTTCTGTACAAAATAATTATATGTATAATGTAATGAGTTACATTGGTGAAAGAAAACTTATCTATCTTGACCCATTTTGAAGCATTTGTCCTACTTAATTGCTTTAAAAATAGAGAGGTATAAACTATTCAATTAAATCCAGATTCCAATGGCCTTGGGAGAAATACAGAATAATTTCTTGTAATAAATATAGGTATATACACATCAATAAATCTGTTTTTGAAAAATGAGATGAAAAAATCTGGAATCGAGCGGTCATCATCTTCATCTCATTATTATTTTCAAAAATAAGTTAAAAAGCATGTGTGATAAATCTGTTATCTACTTTTTCAGAGAGTAAATACATCAATACTCTTGTAAAAGTACTCTTTTGTGGTTGAAGTAGCGGAGCTGGCATGAGTTTTTGTATGAACGGATCGCTTTTTGAGAAATATAATAGAAAATGAGCAGCGCCTGTGTCGAGCCTGACAAATCTTTATCTGGAAAAAAAATAAATCTAGACTGCACTATATTTTGATCTAATTTCTTTTACACGATTATATAACATATTACACCGAAAGCCCAAAAAGTTAATGTTAATTTAAGAGGTTATTATTCTTAGCTCATGGTAATATCGGCTCTCTTCTGACATTCTGACATGTTCCGAATTCAAACAAAGCTGTAACAAAAGACGCCCTAGCCTCATACCCGCATACTTCATTATTTCACATAATTATAGTCGACATAGAAAACGTATTACGTACGTACACCGACTGAGCCGTGAAGCGATAACTGGAACACTTTCTTTTTGTGTAAGAAAAAATGTAAACTAGTAAATTACTGTCGTGTCGGTACAACAACACTGTTTATCAGTAATAATGGATTTAATGAGGCTGTGATTATATTCTTCGCGTTTATATTTTTAACTGATTTTAACAAAACAAAAGATCTAATGTATTAGAAATATTTTGACATATTGGGAATTATCTTTCTTGATTTTATAGAATTTAAATAAATTTACTTTGCTTCAATGTAAATTTTACATTGGTTTTAGATCAAATTTATGAGATAACATTTAGTATCGGAATAACTTTGGTTATTCCTAAAGGCAGATTAGTTTATTAGAATTTGTAATATCAATAAAGTTTATCGTATAATATTTAATTAATTCGACAGATAACGACTTTGATAACCTTTTGAACGATCTGAATCGGAGTGGTTATTTAAATTGATTCGGACTAATTCGTAGTTGGTAGGATACATTTAGTTCCATGAGTTCCATAATTAATAGGTAAGTGTGAAATGAGGAATTTTGAACATGCCACCGAGTACAAAGTAAGTCTTCGACTATATGGAAATATTGATCGATAAAAAGTCTAACCTGGCTGTAAGTGAAAGTAGTCATCGCAATTTATCGATTAAAAAGTAATTACTGACCTCTGTTCGTCGTTTTAAAAAAAAGAGTGCACAATGGTTGAGGAGAGGTTGGGACCCTGACCGCACATTGGCCGCTCGGCCCATGCTCGGCCATTGAACCGCGATTACAACCACAGATTGGTGGATTACGCGCATGCGCTGGCCGCTGAGTCACGCGGGAAATCATTGTTCGATTCGAATTCAAAGTTGAAATCAAACGTGACGTTTGAACGGAAGGATCCATAGATAACTTTTATTGGTTTTTGATTGCCTATTTTGGTAGTTTATGGATCTATTTATGGATTGGCGCCAAAAATAAACAACAATGTCAGAAAAAGTTAAGTAGGTATCTGTACAGCAATAAACTTTTTGTTTGTTTCATGTAATCAGTTGATACATGAAACAAACAAAAAGTATATGAAATGAAATGAAAGGCATATGAAAGCCTAAGTGTTAATATGATAATCTTCAACCTTTTCGGGAGGCCGGATTCCGCAATCAGTTCCAAAGAATCCGCTTATCTGTGTCAGTATATCAAAGTTAACATGAAAACATACGAGGGGAAATGAGCACAAACACGAAGCGTCTTTTTCGACTTGTTAAATATTTCTATCAAACGATTCTTGGATTTGATTCACTCCTCTGATAATCTATATGGGTAAAAAATGTACAGCAAAAGAAACTTATTGTTGGTAATTATTAACATGTAAATGAAACATTGCGTGATTGGTGATTGAGCTGAGCATGCAAATATGATATGGCAGGCGTGATATGATTTAATTATGACATGACAAGAATAGAAAGTCTATTAATGTGTGTCTAGTACTTATAAGCTAAATCTATTGTTAGTTATTTTCGAGTAGAAATAGCAGACAAATTTATTTAGACCACTAGGCAACATGCTTACAATTTGCTTGTAAAAGTACCCATTAAAAAGTAAGTTATTTTAAGTTTTCACGTTAGCGTTCTGTATCCAAGAAGTGAAATGAATGAAAAATGGTTGGTGCTATTGTTAAGCTACTACCACCATCACAATTTCATAATGAAATAGTAATAAATATTTATTTCCCAAAAATATACAAAATACATTGGTTCTAAAACTATGCATCCACGAACAAGAAATCCACACCCGAACTAGATAAAATACAAATTGTTATTTAAATATATGTAATTTGATTGAACTAAGAATTTTTTTTGAAGCGTTCATGAGCGTAACACAGTTTTCTGTGTTCTCATTCCAACTTACATCACGATTAGCCTTGTAGTTAAGTACACAATTATCATAACACAGCACGACTGCGCTAACAATAAACTAGACCAACCTGTTTGGTATGCTACTGGTTTTCGGCAAATGATACTTTTACGACCTAGAGCTATCTTGACGATCTTTGTGTTTTAACCTACACAACCTGTGGGTTTATTTCATGTGTTTTGATTGGTAGATCTATACAAAGCGTTTAGTACAGGTTTTATGTTCTGATTTATACATTCTGTATTTTTAAAAAATTTAGTATTCTTTGTACTGATCGTTTATTTATTTGTTTTAAAATTTATTTACATATAAAACTTATATGATAAAAATTATTCCAAGAGTTATTTCCAATGAAGTATTGAAGCATCTGCTAGTGTTCAAAAAATACAAAATATTCTAATTAATAAGTAAATATATTAGGTAGGACAGTAACTGGCTAGTGTAAAAAAATAATACCTTTAAAATTCAAAAGGTAGAATCCACAATCAAAGATGTCGTCATCCACGATTGATTGAGCACACTGATTGAACAAGTACTAGGTACTATGACACTAGTACACAGTAAATTGATGGTACCTACTCGATAATATGATGTCACCGGGCGCGGTTCACTTGTCGCTAACTTGTCATGTCATTTTATTAACGAATAGGTGGTAAAGAGGAGCTGTAGCCATATTAGGTGAGTCATAAAGCCACGCACATTTATGATCTCGGTTACCACCTTTCGGTAGTTAAAAATCCTTTTGTATGTAAGGACAAATAAATATATAAGAATATATTTATTTAAGTATTTAATTTCGTAAGATAATAAAATCGACCGGATATTACTATATAATGCTTGTCTATTGTACAGCCTATTATGCAGACTGACGGCGCTGTAAAAATGTTTATTTTATTAAAGTACAGGTTACTAAACTGACTACCAATACTAACCCAATTCCAAGGTGTTAGTAGTGCATACTGATCGAAGAAACTAACGTTAGTCGGTAAAATTCCCCCAAATCACTAAACCACAGAGAATTCCCTGAAAACCCCACTTCATCACATTAGTGCCAACATAATGACCATTTATAACGACTAACGACTTACTTGTCAATTATTGTGCGTGAAAAAATATAATAAAACCTGCGGTATGCGAAAGCATGGTTATATGTTGGAGATTATTTAGTAATGAATCATACAGAAAAACTGTAATAATATTTTTTTAATCACATGTCTATGAAATAGTCTATGGTTGTGACAAAAAAAAATGCCTATGAAGAACATTCGATTCCGAAATTACATTGTTTTGTTCAGTTTTTTTTTTAAATGTTCGCTACTTACTGGAAGTGTTATTTTCTAGTAAAAATACAAACAAAACGCGACATGTATACATAATACAGAAGACCCTAAAAATAAAGATATTCTATCGCTGATAATGAAACATAATACTCCATAGACTAAATTACAAGAAACAGCGACTAATCTACCAGTGTTGACTCTCAAAGCACGTAGGACAGCTGTGCCAAGCCGGGAATCGAACCGGTGTCGGATGTCACAGTCACGTGGTATACGGCTGCCTATTTTGGGTGATGACTGATGGACTAAGGAATATACGTGACAGATAACATTTAATTGGAGGTGACGGAAATCCTACCAATATTATAAATGCGAAAGTTTGTGATGATGTATGTGTATGTTTGTTTCTCTTATACGCATAATCTACAGGACGGATTGTTTTTAACCTGGAATAACACATATATCAGCTAGGCTTTTGCAATCGAGAAAGCAATCTAGGTAATTAACCTATATACCTATTAGTTAGTGATTCATTCCACAACATGACTCTATAGGTACTTAACGTTTAGTAAAAGAAGACAATATTGGCAGAAACATATCTAGAAATCCGATTTCGTGGTTAGCAAAACATCCTCTTTCCATTAAATTTCCCCGTGTCTTTTTCGATGATATTATGATATTCAGCCCAAGTACAGTTGCATAGCGCTATGCATTCAAATCGGAGTGCATGTCACTGCAGTCCGTATACACGTATTGAGGACAAATCCGGGTAAGTTATTTGGCGTTGCGAAGAATTGTATTAATTTAAGGCACCATAATACGGAATTACGACGACTTTATGAAATACTAACTGCGCCCCGGGGCTTTGCTCCCCTGGAAATTTCGGTATAAGTAACGTTTGTGTTATACATATTCTACCTGTGTACCCATTTTCATAACAATCCGTCCAGTAAATTTTGCGTGAAAGAGTAACAAACTTACATACTAACATACATCCTCACAAACTTTAGCATTTATAATATTAGTAGGAGTAATAACAGAATATACAAAATCTAGCAATAAATACAGAGCTATATTTTATCGGTACTAGGATCACATAAACTAGAAACAGGTGTTATTGCTTACAATTACCAGTAGCATTACCAATTCATTAGTTGACTACCAGGATATAAATCCACAGTCGCGGGGAGTCCACTTTTATCTTGGTGTTAAAATTTTCTTATTGATTTCGTGCGCTCGTTAGATAAAATGTTATTTTACGGTATACTGAAACGAAATTAAACTATAACATATCCTGGCTTCTCACGAATGTATTTCTTCATATTTATTTCACTCATGATTGGCGATGTGCCGCTAAGAAATACTCTGTTCTCGAAAAGTTCCTTCCGCAGAATTGCCACAGATTTCCAAGAAAAAAATTCATTGGAAATTTACGGTATTTCACCACATCGCACTTGACCAAGGGGGACATCGCTACTTATTTAATTATCAATACATACCTAGTATAAAACCGTCGATTACCGCTGTCTGTCACCCTTTCTGTCTTAAATCTTTAATACTACGCAACGGGTTTTCATGCTGGTTTTTTAAATAAACAGAGTGATTCAACAGGAAGGTTTAGGTGTATGTTAATTAATCATGGTTTTATCTAAGCGAAGCTGGTTAAAGTTATAAATAAATAAATATATTAGGACAAATCACACAGATTGAGCTAGCCCCAAAGTAAGTTCGAGACTTGTGTTATGGGATACTAACTCAACGATACGATATTTTATAACATATACATATATAGATAAACATCCAAGACCCGGGTCAATCAGAAAAAGATCATTTTCCGTCATGACCCGACCGGGGATCGAACCCGGGACTTCTCGGTTCTCGGAAGTAAACACTTTACCACTGCGCCACCGAGGTCGTCGAACGATTACCTATAACACGAAGTCGAGTTATAGGTAACAAAGTCTTCTCCCTCCACGGTCCATACTTTCCACGATAGAGCAAAACTATACAAAAATTTCTTGTAGACACTCGTTAGTAGAAAAAACATTAGACGATCATGTTGTGGAAAACGAAAGTAACATGCATAAAGATGATGCGTTTACGTTGTTTGAGGCCATTCAACCTGGAATGCGTTTAGTTTAGGATTAAACATGTATAGATAAGCATACATGTAGATAAGAATGTCGTCAAGGATCCCAATGGTCTGACAACTAGGGATGCCCACGACCGCGCGGAGTGAAGGCGAAAATATAAGAAAGCGGATCCTGGGCTCCGAGCCTCAACGGCTGATGAAATAACCGGTAAACCGGTCAGATGAATGAGAGAGAGTAAATAAGCGTGAACACCGGTCATAGTCCGTTTTTCACGGACTTTATCGTATTATCGAATGCTCGCTGCGCCCCGGGGCTACGCTCCCGTGGGAATTTCTGGGTAAAAATTAATGTTATTCCAAGTTATATTCTACCCGTGTACCAAATTACGTAACAACCCGTCCAGTAGATTTTGCGTGAAAGAGTAACAAGCATACTCACAACTCACAAACTTTCGCATGTAGAAATTAGTAGGAAGCTTCCCTCAGCGGTGTTCCCTAATACTTTCGACACTGGAGCCTTCAAGAAAAGAGTCTATCGCTTTTTCAAAAAGTCAACAACGCATCGGTGACCCGTATCGGGTTGCCGGTGTCCATGGACTGCGATGTTTGCTTACCATCAGGCAACCCGCACGCTCATTATGCTATAAAAAAACCAGTGTAGAAGAAAACCTATTTCTATCACTATATAGCGTCTTCTAGCTTTTTCGCCCGCGTGTTTTTTCTGGGATGAAAAGTACCCTATGTCCTTCTACATACTTCAGACTACATGTATACACAATTTCAAGAAGATTGTTCGGATAGATAGAGCGTGAAGTGGTTCTTGGCGGTCACAGACCATAGTGAACCCAAGGCAATGGTCTGTGAACAACAGGTGATGGCTCCACCTGCCTATAGACATTGTTTCTATGCAACCATGCATGCAATGCGTGCTATTTCAATTAATGAAAGTATTTCATCTAATGAATAATTAATTGATTGTAATGGCATGGATTAATCTACATCGAATGATTGTACTATAAGCAATTTTATTGTAGACTAGCTGCGTCCCGCGGCTTCTCTTCCATGGGAATCTATGCTAATATTATAAATGCGAAAGTCTTTCTGTTGGCTTTCACGGCTAAACCGCTGGTCCGATTTTGATGAAATTTGGTATGCATGTAGTTAAAGTCCCCCGTTCAAACATAGGCTACTTTTTTTTTAATCAACCCCCAAATTACTATCATTTATTTCCATAGAATTTTTTTCCAGTAGAATGTAATATAATTGTAAATACCATATCATTACTTTAATCAATCTATACTATTATTATAAAGAGGTAAGCGTTTGTGAGTTTGTATGTTTGAGGCAGGTAATTTCCGAAACTATCGAACAGATTTCAAAAATTCTTTCACCATTAGAATTGTACATTCTTCAAGATTGCTATAGGCTATATTTTATCTCAAAATTCCCATGGGACGAAGCCCCGGGCAACATCTATCTATAATACAGCTTCCGTCGTGCTTCAGAGATGTGACAGGCGACCGATGTGGCGGAAACCGCAAAAAGTGGTCGTATGGGCGACCTCCTAAACTATTGCAAAAAACTTGTCACGTCTCGTATAGTATAGACAGTCCGTTGGTTAACTGTTTTTGTTTCCACGTTAGTCCGTCTATTCCTTTTGTACCCCATTATTAACCCCCGACCCAAGAAGAGGAATGTTATAAGTTTAACTTATCGTCCCAAGTGGATGAACCGATTTTCGTTTAGTTTTTTTTTTGTGTCATAAATAATTTTATCCCGAGTGTTCTTAGCTGTGTTTCAAAAAAGTTCCATGTTCCCGGAAAAAGAACTGTTCACGTGAGAAATTGACGCGGGCGAGGTAGGGGGCAAAAGCTAGTAAATAGTTCAATAATTTGTTAAAATTAAATTATGCCAATAAGATTATGTATTTTTATCATGTGTACATCGGATTAACGATCATTTAAAAGTGTCTACATTAACTAACATTATGCCTCATACATTAATCTTCTCAATTAAATTTGTAACGAAGCGAAACCCGCCCACAATGTCACTGACCTATCCCAATGAGATTAAATATTGCACAGAACGGACACTCGTTTATGCGCCTAATGTTGTTTGCATCTGAGAATGCTCAATCATTATTTTAAGCAAATAGTCTCTCTCACTCTCAATATCGCGTGTTCCTTGTTACATTCGCGGCTGTGATGCCCCACAGTGTAAAAAACAATAATTTTAACTTTTGTAGATTTGGCTAGGCTTTTACAACCATCTGCCTGCCTGACATCAATCCTTTTTGGACGTCAATGCTATTGTTGCCTATCAGCTGGGAAGGCAAGTGTCTTTTAGTTGCCTTGTTCGCAAATCCACGGGAGGATTTGGAGTTATCCTATTCTAGGACGGGACCACACGGCACGCAACATATAGTACATATAGTCAACAACACGCAAAACTGCTCAAATAAATGTATTTGGATAGCTTTATTTAACCTATTACCGTGGCATAAAGATCAGCAGGGTAACTTGATATGCTGTTTACTGTACTTTACATCTTTAACTCTTGTGTTGACGTTGACGTCAACATCAACGTTATTACAACTTCAAAGTTGTAATAACATTAATCCCGCGAGATTATTATATGACGTCCTGAGCGACAAGACGATGTTAAGCAATAATTTTTAATTTTGTTCGCGTTGACATAATAGGAATATTTACAATGTTCTCGATGACACTGTAAATTGACGTTTGGTACTTTTTGTAGGTAATACTTTAAAAGTTCCTCCTGTGGTTGAATTTGAATTTGTGGTTTACCATCGGTAGATCTCAGCCCCTAATTTTACTACTGGTTTCAATTTCAATTGCCAGATAACGATCTACTCGTAGAACTGAATAGATGGCTTTCAGTCATTATAGTTTGTTCCAATACGTGGTCATTCAAGTCGACTAAATCCAGTCGAGTAAATCTAAAAAATGTAAATCTTTTATTGGTATTTTTCTTCTTGATCTCTTTTCCCTCTTATGTGGGGTCGGCGTAATATTTTAACCTTCCATTTAGCTGTGTCGCTTTCCATTTCACTTAACACACTATCTTCCTAGATACTTTCTCTTCAATTATATATTAAATAAAAAATAATAATCTCGGTAAAACCTGTGACATTGACAAATTTCGATCGAAAGAATCGTTACAGCACAGCCTCAATTATTTTCACATATACCAACCTCAAATCAGTGTCTCATCTATTCTATTGTTTTATTTAATCTTTGCGCCCACGAGTTCGTTTGTCGTAGGTCGTGGCTTAAAATAAGTCGTTTGATTGATATGAGATGACGACCGTAAACTGTACGACACGACATGTAGGACGGTTAGTGACGCCATGATTGTTTTTTTTTCTTTTTAAATAAAGAAACTATTACCGTCACAGAAGGATAAGTCCACATAAAAACGGAAACGTATTATTTCGTGTATATTTAAATCCTTGAGGGAGAAATATTGTAAGTCGAATTTTGCTGTGTGAAAATGAATTTTTTAGTAAATCCATACTAATATTTAATAAACACACTTTTACGTTTATAAAAACGTAAAAGTGTGTTTGGTTATCTGTCACGACAAAACGGAGCAACGAATTGTGGTGATTTTTGGTGTTGAGATAGTTGGAGATCTGGATAGTGTAGACTACTTTTTGCCGCGAGCGGAGCCGCAGGCAACAGGTACTAGCGGACCTATTTAATTACGTACGTATTTTTCAAAACTAGCCAAATTTTATCACTAGACTTTTAGATGAAACTGGGTTTCATATGAAATCCGTTCCTGTCAATTTTTCCAAATTCTAATTTAGAAGTATGAAAAGCGTATTTTTTTCTTTTTTTTTTCTGTAAGTATATATGCCAGTATATAACCATATTGCAATTTTATGCAATTGCTAATTATATAGCTAATTAAACAATTAGATCTGCATTCTCGAGCAGCGTCTATATAATTGTAGACCATATTTGTAATTATTTTGTGTACCAACTAATTAAATGGCGCGCACTTCCAACACGTCGTCACTTTAGGGTTGTCAAATCTGCGATTTATTATTTTACTCGGCTAAGTGTGTGGTTCACCTAGGTAGGTGAACTGAGTGGACCACCAGTAAGGAAAAATGCCTGTGGTTCACCTAGGTGAACTGGAGGTAGACGACCGGCGAGAAAAAAAGCCCATGGTCCAACCAGGTCAACTTAGCAGGTAACTTTTTTAGCATAATTGAATCTTCATTACTAACAGATTGAGATACAACTTAATATTTGTCATATTCCTGAATATCCTTCAGAAGATTAATTTACACACGTATCTAATAACAAATAACAAACATATTTATGGGCGATTCTCTGTAACCTCTTAATCGGCTGTCCGTTAAAAAATAATAAAGGAATCATTAATGTTAAATTACTTTTTTCTAAGTACAACAGTACTTTGTCTCATTTAACAGTTCCCTGTTACGTTAAAAACAGCCTTGATGGCTCAAACAGTCCTCTGTCATGATTTTTTGGAAAATCGTTAATAACTCGAAAAATACGCATAAATTCAGTGGGCTCCCTTATCGAACTAAAATAATAGTTAATTTTCTTCAAAATAAGACCTGATTTTTTGGCAAATTTTAAACATAATTGCCAGGACAGCATTTATATGGAACCTGATATTTACTGTGGTACATTTTATTTAAAACTTTTGTAATTCGTTATCTTTCATCTTCGCGTACTGTTGTCATTCGAGGCTGTGACGCCGGGAAGCCTCGTATCAGAGTAAAAAATAAATCTTAAAATTTGACACTGAAAATTTGACTATGAAAATTGTGCTCCTTCGACGAAAATACATTTTGCGTTTACCTCGAATGATAGAACAATGACCGCTTCCTTCTTTTTGCGTTGGGGGTTAAAAAGTAAAAGCTGAACAGCCCTGGTCACAGGCGAGTGGCGTCTCACTGAGAAAGTGCCCGTTACGGTGTATAAGCTTAGCGTTTTTACGCAACCTCTCAGATGTCGCAAGTCATAGGCGGTAAGCGGAAAGAATAATATTTTTTTTAATATACTACTGAGGCAAACAGGCATGGGATGTTATCACCGCAGCTGATAGACGCCTGCAATATCAAGTATTACAAGTTGCTGACCCGAAAGAATCTTTTCAAAATAATCTTTTCACGCCCTTTTTAAGAACCCTTATTGATTACAGACATGTATGGAAACCACAACACTAACGTCTTTAAACTTTAAATATTCACTCCAAGTCCGTCATGTACGACGTCAAGTATGACGTCATGGAAGGCAAATGGAGAAACTACAACACTAACGTCTTTCATTTATGTAACGGTTTATAATATAGACCTTTCTGGATTTATTTAATAGCGCTAGGGATATACCTATATGGTGGCGATCTTTGATTTGATCGCATCGAACACTCAACAGACTCATGTGGCTTTTTCTATGTTAGTCAAGCATTTCAGAACGTTGTTCTTGTCAGTACAAGAATAACATTCTTAAATGCTTGATGATTGAAGAACTCCATGGAGTGGTCTCTAGGAAAACTATGGCAGGTGGCTCATTCCACAGTCTCAGATTACGCGAGATGAAGTTCCTTATTAATGATGCGTATTGTACGCAAAACTGAGACCCCAAGTTGTTAGGATGAATCACGTCGTCGGTGCAAATCTTGCATCACATCGACGCCTCATCTCTTGAATAAGATCCGTTTACTAAACCGTGACGTGAAACAATCTATTAATTTTACTTTGAAATTGTAATGAGTATTGATTTTACTGATACATAAATTTTGTTTCTTACAATCAAAAGTGTTTCGCTGCATGTTTTTTTTTGTATCATTAACATTTTTTTTGTTTATTCCCTCGTTTCATTGAGGAGTTCTAGCCCATACAGCTAGTCTTTTGTTAAATATATATATTTATTTTAATAAAAGTGGTTATAGTCCACTGAAGAATAAAGAAGGCGTAAGCCACGTCTGTATTGGTGTACCATTAACATTAAATTACTTTTGTTTCTTTGATTTTTTATTATTGCGTTGCCGTCGAACGTACCTTCTTTCTTTAAATTTCTTTCTTACATGACAATCCTTGGAATTATAGAATAGGAAATAAGTCGAATAGAAGCAAAAACATTGACCAAATAAGTAGCTTGTTTACTTAAATTAACATAGAAATGAAATTTGTATTCTGCATATATTCTTATGTCTGGTATTTACATAATAATGTTATGCTGCTTTTGTAACAAAGACATTCAGGTATTTGCGGCATTTCGTAAGAGCATAATAGATATGTATATTTTGCAACATTTTCGCAGATATTTTTTATAAATCACACCTCATTTTCAACTATATTTTGATGATACATAGATAATATTGTATCATATTCTTATTCATTAAAGCCACGGTCTATTGCTCCGGTGTGCTCCATCACGTTGACGTTCGTCGACGGATCAACGCGGAACAACGTACGACATATGTCAATGTCAAAACCCATAGAAAACAACGAAGCACAACGTGGTGCGTCGTCGTAACGGAGCGACTGAGCAATGAGCCATGAGGAATACAACTATGAAGAAGATTCTTCTTTTCGAGTCGTTATGACTATAATAATGTGAGACTTTGTTGAAGCCTTGTAGAGGTTGTCTATGGTAGTGAAGTGGGAGGACAGAATTGACTGGACAGAACCACAGTCGCAAAAATAGTGGGCTTGCACTTTATTTTTGACTTTGTAAATAGTGACTTGTAGTGGTAACGTTTTTTGTTACTTTAAATATGTGAAGTTGTTCGTATTAGGTCACTGCCAAAAATACTTACAAATATTTCTAAATGAGACTTTGTATAAAAATTACCCATGAGATCATACCAGTTACTTTTGTCATATATTATTTTGCAAATTTACATGGTATTGGAAACTGTTTTGCATAGTACAGCCCCGATCCAAGCTTGTGCAGTTTAAGAAATTTCTGTATAAGCGATATCATTATGTATTTCGTATAATTATGTATTTTTACTAAAGTTATTATTTAGTTTGCCATCCATGTCTTCCATTTAAATTTGCATAAACAGCCGGAGAAAGATTTTAACAACACATTCTAAACAATGTAAACACATGACTCATTTGCTGTTTGCAAATAAATAATCTTGTCTTTGTCATAAATTTTCAGAGATACTTTAAATGGGAAATTAACTGAAAATATTTATTAACCTTGTCTTTATTACACGGTGTCTTAAAAATGCTACATAATCTCATTAGATCTAAATATAACACTATAATGAATCTACGTGACATCACTGTTGACTCAAGCCCTTTGATAACGCTATCAGGTAATCCAAGGTCTAATCTACGAGGAAATAGGACCACATAATGTCGCGGTCATGCCGTCATTTCATATATTATGCCGTAAAGATGTAATAAATAATATAATAAATTTCAAGGTCAATAAGGTCAGCTATACAACCTTATATATAGTGATGTCAGACAAGAACTTGACAAAACCAGAAACTAGACGGAAAAAAAATATGGATTTATCGCCCTATTTTTTAAAGAATTACCATAAATACCAGGAAAATCTCATTTAAACATTACATTTACTTAAACTATAAGTGGACTATGTCTGTACAGAGATATTATATAAAAAGTTTTGAACGACACGATCTTTGCCTTATATTTCATTTTCAACAAAAAGAAAACAAATATACCGACAGTGAAGGACGGATATGAAGTTTTTTTAACTTTGAAAAGAACGGGAGAATAATTCGCTTTTGTGCGTATAAAACGATGAAATCAATGACTGTAGCTTTTGTTCAAAGTACTAAAATACATATCATGTCTTGTTGTCGCGACTTGACTGTTTGTAAAATAAATGATTCTAACTTAAAATATTCACCTTTAAATCTCAATATGTAAGAATATAAACCAGACAATCAGGTGCCACAAAAGCTCTTAAAAGAATAAAGCCATTAAGGTCCATACTTTTGATATCAATAAGTGCAGATAGCCAATAACCGGATCACCCACACGCATGTTATCATAACAATCTCATTCGGTACAAGTTACAGGATTCAAGTGATGACGGATAAAATATATGATCAAAATTTACATAACCTAAATGAGTCTTCAATGGCTTGCGGGAACAAAATAAAAAAAAATAATCTGCCAGCTGATTATCCTCCCGCGCAGATTGTAAAAGTCAATCAAGGGAAAGGGCTATAAATTGGAGATTATTCCCACAAGCGATGGGCGTTTAGTTTTGAAGATATAACCATACATAGGGAGGGACAGACAGACAGCGGAAAGCTACTTTGTTTTATACTATTGTATAAATTTATAAATAAATTGTATAAATTTATAAAAAAAAAATCAATATTCAATAGAATCAATCAAATGTCTTTGAATTAAAAAAGAAATTCAAAACCGCTTCATTGTACACCTTGAACCACCTGACTTCTTAATCGTAAGATCGTATCTCAATGATTGAAATCTGAATGGCAGATAATTTGCATTGCGTATTGTAAGGTCTCCGACCTTTGGTAGACTAATTTGTAGTCCAAACAGCAATGCAGTCTTTAAATTACTTTAAGTATCTAATTTGTAGTCATGCAGTCGATAAAGATACGGTGTTTTTATTCAATTTATTTTTAAAACTCGCACGCCTGCGCTCGCGTGTTCGTCCTTGTGAATTTCGCCGTGGTACATAATTTTCGTGTTTAGAGAGGAAATGCTATAGTAATATCTGGTATCTATTATTAGAAACTAGCTGCGCCTAGGGTCTTCACTCCTGTGGGAATTTTGGAATAAAAAGTACCCTATGTGTTATTCCAGGTTATTTTCTACACGTGTAACAAATTTCATAACAATCGGTCCAGTGGATAATGCGTGAAGAGGTAACAAACAAACAAACAAAGTTACTTACGCATTTATGATATTAGTTGGGATTGGGAACATAACTTATAAAATTGGGATATACATTCCTTATATTTTCTTGATAATTTTAGTACCCTATTATAAATCAAAGTCCTCTACTGCGTTTGTCTGGCTGTCTATTCGCGATAAAGTAAAAAAACTATTCCAATAATTTTCATCCGATTTTCACCATTAGCTACTTACTAGTGTTGCGATTATTTCTCGTACAACCCGCTTCAGCTCGTAACTTGTGTACCCGCTAACCGCTTAATCGTAGCACGAGGGACAAATTGGGGTCTTCACGTCAAACATTAGCATTATGCACCAGAGGACAATGACCTTAAACCGACCGTTAAGGGAAAATCGCCAAATTATTTGATTGAATCGAATTGCTTTGCCATTAGAATTTTCAATTGATAATCGGTCTACATATGTTCTTTTAGTGAATATATCAGTGACTACTTGTTATAATTAAAAGATTTTATATTCAAAGGGGGTTTCTTATCACTACATAGTATAAAACAATGGCACGTCGCGCTGTCATTATGTGTTATCCGTCAAATCATTCCATTCATTCATTTCCAAAATCAATCATTCATAAAATCTACATTACAGCAGTACAGGGGGCTTACCATTATTTCTTAACGCGATCCACTTTACGACTTTACACTTTACGAATTCGTTACATCGACTTAATTTTTTCTATGAATGCGATTAATTTTAGGTGTCTAAATTGAACTGAGTTGCATTGGAATCGTTTTGTAAAAGTCGATGGTAGGCCTGCAGTTAATCACTTTACAGTCAGATAGTAAAATAATTCTTGTCTTTGTTAAAATTTTTAAAATTGTAATAACATTGCGGTTCGAAACGCTGCTTGACCGATGTTGATGAAAATCCATTTTATCCGTGCTTTTGTAATATTGGTATTTATTGCCATTTTCGTAGCGTCATGTTTTCGCTACGTATGTATGTACGTACACATTAGGAATGTATTATATCTAGATAAGATAACGAATCATAACACAACATTAAGTACATAAATAATATTGATACGTTTCATGTTCGCCGCTAAATTTCGTTTTTGTAATATTTTATGTTTGTTAGTAGATTAGCTATTTATCACATTTAGATCCATACTTATTATATTTATTAATATTTCGCTAATATTATAGATGCGAAAGTCCACTGTTTGTTCCACTTTCACGGCTAAACCGCTGGACCGATTTCGATGAAATTTGGTGTGCTATATAAGATCCCCGTTCTTATATAATCTATATATATCTTATATATATATATATATATATATATATATATATATATATATATATAGGATCTTAAGCCGGAACAGGCGTTCCGGCTTAAAAAGTAGCCGATATTACTCCTGAAGGTTTCGTCTGTGTGCCAAATTTCATAAAACAGTCCAGTAGATAGTTAATTGAGTTTATTCATTACAAACAAAAATACAAATCTTTTCTTTTCATAATATTAGTATGGATTGGCCAGATTGGTCTGGGAAGTATAAGTTTATAGAAATCTTTAATCCACCGTCCATATAGTTTTCTTAGTCTTAGTGTTTGAATGATGGTGATGTTGAACAAGATTGCTCAATTACGTCCACATTAAATCGTACTTGTTGTCAATCAGTAAATCATTATTCACAGATGTCTTCATAATCGTTTAGTGGATTACACAAAGGTCAAGATCGAAGGGTGACGAGATCTTGTAATTTGTGTTTACGACATTAATTATTAATATGTTAGATGTTTACAATATATAAATCCTTTCATATGTAAGAATAAATCCTCTTTGCTTAAGGTTTATTTTTGTTTATGACATGACAGAACTTCATGTCAGTGAATGAATAATATTTTGTGGTAGGTGTGATAGGTGATATTTTTATTTCCTTTTGTTAAAATAAATATTCCCTCTAATTATTTGATTTATATGAAAATAGGAGAAATAATAACTGTAAATGTTGTTTTTCTTTCAGGTAAGTTTTTAGTTATAAGGTCTGAAATAAAGATTGTAAGGTATTTGTAAAACATATCTAAGATAATAAAATTTCTCTTTCAGAGCAACTCAATTTTTATTTATTCCTCTTCTAAGTAACACATTATACATATTATAAAACAAAGTCTGATGCGAGTGTCTGTCTATGCGCGATTAACTCAAAAGCTACCGCACCAATTCTCACCAATAGACAGTGATTCCCGTGGAAATTTCAGGTGTATTATATGCAAAACAATATTCAAATAATGTATTGCCATTGCTTTTGTTTTGATAAGCGGCTAAACCGAGACTTATTCATAATTACTTATCATCTCATTGTGCACAAAATTAAATATAGATACGACAATATTATCAAAGGTCGAAGCTTATCAGAGGTCACAGCGCGCAAAAGCATCAAAGTGATACACTTAAAAGTAGTTTATTAGGTCAATATCCATACTGAAATTATAAATGCGAAAATCTGTCTGTTTGTTTGTCTGTCAGTCTTCACGGCTAAACTGCTGGACCTGATTTTTACCGAAGACAACGGCAAACCACCATAAATAGTGCCAAGAAAATAATGTGTTTCATTCCACGTAATGACCACGACACGACCCTCAGCCATGAGGAACACACAATTATGGGGTCTATAGCTTTCCCTGTCTACAGTTTATGAAAGGTAAAACTCTTTTTAATGACAACACATCACTAGAATTTTCATAATTCCCGACTAGATTTTAACAACCTATTTGTATTCCGAACTTTATGACTACCGTTCATGATAAAACTTTATAGTTTAAAAAAAAAACCTAATAATTTGATGGTAGCTGGTTCTAAACGATTTTATTTATGGCGCGGCGGAGTGTTGGGTATTGAAAACTCTATGATTTATGGTCTGTGGTTTAATGGAATAGCCGTCAATCTTTCATTCATGTATTAGAAGTGTTTAATAAAAATTAAAAGGTTTATTTTATTGGCTATCATCTTCCAAATACTATAGTGCCGTATAGAGAAAAAAAATGTTTTTTTTTAATTACATACGAAACAAGTTTTTATTTACTGAAAAAATATTTAAGTACTAAGACTTCTTAACATTGCCGCGCGCGGAGCCCTTCTAAAAATATGACTCACGGAAATTCCGGCGCGACACCTTGTCAAAATAAATAGGTAGGTAAGAAATATATAGACAAGGGCCTATCCAATTCTCCTACCCAGCAGGAGCAGTAGGCTGTCTCTAATAGTCGGGACGCAACGACAAAAGATCTTAGCTCTGTTTCATTTCTTCCCATGTATGAGCAAAATAGAAGAAGACGTTGTCAGTTTTCTCTGTCTCGTCTTTAACCCATTTCGGTATTTCACGAGGATGTGACGGTCGACGATTTGGCCGTAGGAAACTGGTACTTGTCTTGGCTTCCACCGCCAAATTGACATCATCCTCGGATCGTCGCTAAACTGTTTATTAATTTAACTTTGTCCACACATTTGGGTATTACTCTCTCGTTAACTTTTAAAGACTCGTCTAACCTTATTTAAGAGTTAGGCTCGATTCGTGTTCCGTTGCGCCGACGCAGCACTTTGCGGCTCCGTTGTTCTCCGCTCTGACATTGCGTGTGCCAACGTATAAACCAACGTAGATGTAGGTAGGTCATATAGGAGATAAATATTTTTCAAGTCTCAAAAAGCATTCTAAACTCCAAACCGATTTGAAGGCAGAAAAAAACGAATTCGCACGCTGTCGCTAATTGTACAATACGTGCGAATGTTTGTCTGTTTGTTTCCTGGTTTGTGTGAATAGTATAATTACTTTGGAAGGTGATAACACGTGATAACAAGCGGACATTTGCTATCAAAATGCGACTGATTAACTTCCTTATCCTTATATTATAAAATCCTTTGTCGCCTCGTCGCCTTCACGGATTTTCTTGTTGTGTTCATAGATGGTGTGATTCCTGACGAAGGTTTCTCTGTATATTAATAATGGTTTAAGTCGGCGCTTGGTTTATAATAAAATTTGTAATACCTATATTACAAATTTTTTTCCTGTTTCACTGTCATACTTTATTCTTTTTATTTATATTTTCGTTTCATTTCAAGAATCCTCAAAAATCTAATCACGCAAATTTATAGCAAGACTTGTAAGCACAGAAAAAACTGAGTTTAGTTTTCATTTTGTAATGTTACTAGCCCGCGCTTTCGCTCGCGTGAATTTCCCACGGGAACATTTATTTTAACGGGATCTAATGTACCCTATGGCCTTTTCAGTATTTCAAACTACATGTGTGCAGCAGATAAAGCGTCGTAACAAATTGATTTTCGCATTTATTAGTTAGGTTAGGATTAGGATGAAGCGCTGGACTTTTCATTCACAAAACGCAAAGCTGGCAGTGACCCAGTGATTCCGATTAATAAGTATCAATTTAAAATACAATACAATATAAATACAATGGTATTAATGAATGCACAACTCATACATTACTCAATCCATTGTTTTGATATTTCAATAAGATTATTGTATATATATGTCGGGAAATTAACTATCAGAGGCGTTATTTTGACTCGGAACTAACTAAAACACAGATCGGCAATCAAGATGTTTAGTTTAATTTCGTTAACACAATTCTGAATTTAAATTAAGAAAAATCAATAACGAAACAAACGATCCGTCGCGATAAGGCGTGTTCACTTCGCGCCAGCCGAACTCTGAGTGCCCGCTCGAACGACGCGTCGCCCCCGACGTTCCGTTAGCACGTGACGTTTGCGAAACTAGCGCCATCCGCTGCCGGTGCGGCAAAGTCACGTACTGTGTCTCGGTATGGTCAATTGAGCCTCTTTTAATATTCGCGCCGACATATATTTTTTGTTATAATCTGTACTTCTTACCCAATGCTCTTAAAAGGTTGTTTTACATTTCTTTCAAGTCACCTAGAGAAATCTGATTTATAATTAACCTATAATCGTAATTCATTAAAAAGATAAAACAATATTTTTTTTCTCATTCTGTCAATTTTGTATGACAAAAGATGAATAACGGGTTAAAACGATGATCCACACAGACACATGCCAACACGAAGGCGTGAACATTGCGTAGTTAGTATGAGTGCTTTCATTTACCGCAATGAAAAACCAGCAATGTATAAAGAAAGTTTGGCAGTTTTGACCATATGGTAAACATTTTGGCGACAGTGTGGAGCTGGCATAACAATTTTCGAAAAAAACATCGTTGTTTGCTGCCTCGCCAATTATTTATTTATACATGTTAAAATAAGAAAGTAAAAAACAAACACTGTTCGCGTGAGAAGTACGTTTAACCGACTCGACCGTGAAAAGGAGTTATGTAATTCAATTTTGATGCTTGATTTAATTCGATTAGCGTTCGTTGTGTGGTTGCGTCATTTTTTTTACAAACATTTAAGTGA
This sequence comes from Plodia interpunctella, assembly GCF_027563975.2. Classification (NCBI taxonomy): domain Eukaryota; kingdom Metazoa; phylum Arthropoda; class Insecta; order Lepidoptera; family Pyralidae; genus Plodia; species Plodia interpunctella. Next base: position 5,254,750 of record NC_071315.1, read on the forward strand.
CTAGTCGCCCGACACTATCTATTGGTGAAAACCGCACAAAATCGGTTCGCTAGTTTTGAGTTTATCGCGTTCATACAGACAGAGACAGACGCGAGACTTACTTTTATAATATGTAATGATTAGCTGTGTTCCCGGTTGTTTCCTATAACTATATCCTATATCTATTAAATATTTCATCACAATCGAATTAGTATTTCAGCCGTGCAAGCGTGACAGACAGGCAGACTTTCACATTTATAATTGTATATTGACAGTATGTACATGGATGTTGATCCATTGTTAATACGCCTGGAAACCGGAAGGTTCCAGGTTCGAATCTCAGTGATAACATTAACATGCGCGCCGCCGCCGATTAGATCCAATGGCGTGTTTTGTATTTTTCTGCGCAGATTAAAGTTAACGACAAAATTGAATGGTGCAGCTGACCCAGACTGACCTGACTGTCGAATTATAAATTTAACCAAAATGTACTAATCAACAGAAGACAGTTACCCCACAATGTGAAGTGTCCTCTGTGCATAAATTCCTTTGCATGTCAATTGTTCCGAGGGACCGTGAGAAATTTACTACAGCGGCACGTGAGGCCATGAAAACAGATAAGAGACGATCACGAAATGTTAAAAGATCGATTACGAATACTATTAAAAATGAAATAAAAACAGCGGATCTATTACATTAAATAAGTAATACCTTTGTCCATATTTAGTTTTGTATATGTAAGTTTTTTCTTTTTAATTGATACGCGTGCGCGACCTCTTTATAGCCTGACGGAAAGCAAAGATTTAAGTTTTGTTTATTTACACTATTATTGCTATTAATTATTTTATGTATAGTCGACCGCATATCAAATTACATGAATTTTTGTGTCGTGGTAATAGCGGGGAGTTTTCTGAAAATAATATTGATTCAGGTAGATTGTACATTGAATAATTAATTATTTTTTTTCTTGGCACTATCTTGAAACACATGCCGACGCGAATACGTGAACATTGCGTTGTAAGTATGAGTGCTTTTATTTGCCGCAATGAAAAATCAGCAATGTATACCGAATCTGTCAAAGTTTGGCAACAGTGTGGAGCCGGCCTAACATTCTCAAACTTCTGATTTACATGTCTAATGGCCCCACACAAGTGACCGGACTGTGACTATGTCCTCTGTTTTGCGATTCACACGGGGCCGCAGCGCAGGTGGAATGTTAATATCTCATTTTATTAGGTCATGACTTCCTTGTGTTTTGGCACTTACGCGAGTGTTTCGATTTGAGAAGATTTGAGTCTTGCGGACTATAGATAAATAATAAATAAATATATCTATACAAATCACACAGATTGAGCTAGCCCTAAAGTAAGTTCGAGATTTGTGTTATGGGATACTAACTCAACGATACTATATTTTATAACAAATACATATATAGATAAACATCCAAAATCCAAAACCCATCATGACCCGACCGGGGCTCGAACTCGGGACCCCTCGGTTCAGAGGCAAGCACTTTACCACTGCGCCACCGAGGTCGGTCGACTATGTGTGGTTCCGCCCTAACATGGTTTATGTTAGGGTGGGACAGGGCTTTGGCCACTTCCCATCAGGTTGAAAGCATGCCTGTTCGCTTGCTTAGTTAGTAGAATAAAAAAAATTGGATCTCCATATGATCTACATTAGTCCCTTAATCGCCTACACGCCTCCCGTATCGACGCATAGCTTCGGCTTTAGACTACTAATAGTATATATTATATTTTGTAAAATAATAATGTACCTATAGGCGGTATTCAATTAAGGATAAGGTTTATGAAGTCTATGAAGTGAATGGTATGAAGAAGGTTTATGAAGTGTATTTTTAAAATACTAGGCGTGATTTATTCAGTTGTATGTAAATTATTATAATGGCATTTTGAAATTGGATAAATCAGGTTTTTAAAGGTGACCTGTATCCAATCCTAATTAATATTATAAATGCGAAAGTATGTTTGTTTGTTTCTAACTTCTTCTTTACGCTCTATCTACTCAAACTTATTGAAATTGCATAATATACATACAATAGTTTGAAGTATGGAGACGGATATGGAAAATAACTGTTCCCGAGGGAAAGTTACGCGGGAGAAGCCGTAGGCAAAAGCTACTTCTATATGTATGAAAAATAACTGTGTGGAGCCGGTATTAATTTTGTTTTGTGAATGCCGGCTATAGAAATAAGTTTTTGCGCCACTACTGCGATCTACTGGTGGCTCCTATAAACAACTTCGATATGACTGAACGCCTCGCTCTCACTGAAGTGGCGTGTAGCATTTAGTACGCATCGACTATTGTAGATGGCGTTGGTAGTACCTGAATTATATTTTTTTTGTCATAGGTACGCACTAACTAAATAAAATTAGAGGTTTGTCATCGACAAGGCAAGTATTAATATAAGCATATAATATTTGTATGTAATAAAATAAGTATTTCGTTTTGAAACTTTCTTAGCGAAATTATAGGTAGGTACGCTACTAAAATATATAGAACAAGACAGAAAAGAAAAATGAATGTATTAAAAAAAAGAATATTTAATTAATACAATAACAACAATACAACACGACAACACGCCATTATCTAAAACTAACAATATTATATAATAAATTATTAACTAATTTTATTTTTACTTGTTTTTTACAAAAGTCCGTTTTAAAAGTACTATTTCTTTTTCTTGTCAGATTCGGCTTTCGCCTTTTCATGAGCTATTTCAGCTGATATGGACGCCACAAGGTCTTCATCCAACAGCTTCATAGGCTTACCATTTGTAATTACTGCCACCTATAAAAAAAACGTTTACAAATTAATGAATGCAGATTTATTTCATTGCACTCGGACAGATGACGATACGAATGCACGAAGATCGCTTACCTACCTAGGAAAAAAACAGCAATGTATGCCGAAACCGCCAATGTTTGGCGAACTATTTGCCGATACACTATTGGCAAATAGTTCGCCAAATATACAAATATACATTGCTGTTTTTCCTTGCGGTAAATAAAAGTCACCAGATTAAGCATATTGGATCAAATTGTGCAGTCATTCGTACGGATGACAATAATTTAATAACACGACAGCGGGCAACAATTTAATAAAACCCAGTTATGGAAAACAATAACCCAATATTGTTTTCCCGGACACAAAAGTAAAAATAACATTTTGAAATTTATGACTAATAGGTATTGATAGATTGACAAATGCCGATGTCCGTGCAAAGTGGTAAAGAAAAAATAGGAAAACGGACCATGGGCTCCGACGCTTTATGGCTGAAGAAGACACCGGGAAAACGGTTAAATTAGTGAAATGGAGGGTGTTTCATCATAGTGTTTTGATGGCCGCGGCCGCGCTGTCATTACAATTTATCGAATTTTGAACAAAACAAGAATTGACTGACTTTAAAATAATTAATCTGTACAATGGTAATGTCAATTTAACGAATGATCGGTTTTGGAAATTATTCCTTCCTCAAGAAAATTGACGGATCGTAATGGCACTGAGATCCACCTATGTCGACCTCAGCCACAGTAACTGTGGCGAGAGCAAACAACACTCGATTTGGTATGCCGTCACACTGACTCACGGTTTGCCGTCGAAACAATTTTATTATTGACAAATATAGACATGCCTCTTCAATTAAAACATTAATAAAGTGTCTGCGCTGCTAACGGCATTGTTAATTAGCTTTCAACACGACTGCAGAGGACAGAGGAATTTGCCACATGCCAGTAGTTTCTAGCTTTTTGAGAAATTACCATCTATACATATAATAAAACTGTAAGTGGACTATGTCCTAAACAAAAATATTTATATGGGTGTTTTTATGGGGCTAATTATATGGGTGTTTTTATGAAGCCAAAACAACACTTAGAATTTTCTGCAGCATTTAAATAAAAGGTTTATTTAATTGAGTAAAATACTTATAAGTACTTAGGCAAACCTCCCGACAAGCTTTTATGGTCATATAAATTGTGTGTAATGAGGTTATAAGTTGATAGTTAAAATTTTAAAGGAAAATATTATTTTCTTCTTTTTGGAGCATTTAAATAAAAGCTTTTTTGTTTGTTTTTTTCTTTTTCGTTTAATTTATTTTTAATTTTTAGTTATCGCTGACTAGCTTTCTAATAAATAGAATGACGTCACATTATTTTTCGAGTTACTCTCAACAAGCCCTTTCATTTGATACCCATATTGTAGAAATGCATTTAAAACAACTATTACGCCTTCTTAGATAATCCGCCATATTGGATTTAGAATGACGTCACATAGTTTATCATGTATTGTCATCCAAACAAAACGTGTATACAAAATTTCAGCTGAATCGGTTAAAGATATCTGCTTCAAAATTGAGTAGCAATTTTCCACTCGAACAAACAAACATACATTTAAATACATACTTTGCAAGTTAAATAAAAGCTTTTAAAAACTAGTATCAATAATAAAACTTTGGCTTTGACTTTGGGTAAAACTGTAAAGAAACGGTAAGTTAAATATAAAAATAAATATTACCTGTAAGTTCTTCTGCCCAGACTGTATAACTTCAAGCAGGGCCTTGATGGCCAGTTTGACAGCACCATTCTCCGTGGCCACCAGCGCAGGCGTGTACTTCTCTTCCAGGAACTCCCTCACTGACTTGTCGCATCTGCCGATCGAGCTAGCCTGAAAATGAATCCGCAAATACATGTGCCGCCTCACTGTGTGGTTCCGCCTTAGAATAGGACCACCCTATATCATCTCGTGAATGTCTTACGCGACGACGAAGGGACCTATAGCCTGGAAAGATGATAGATAACAATATTATTTCCAAGGAAGCTTGACGTCAGGCAGGCAGCTTTCCTTTCCCGGGCTTCGTGGCGTCACAGTCCCGAACGCCACCGGGTACTTGACAGATCGCCGGATCTCTTAAGGGAGATGTTAAGAGCAACCATAATTTGAAAAAATGAAACATTTTATCTTACAATTTATATTCTAATCTGTGTCTCAACTTCGCGTGTAACTCACGGTTTCATTCAGGGCTGTGACACCACAAAGCCTCTTCTTGTCAAGTCGGAATGGCTTGAGTATTATATAATTTTCGACCAATATGTGGGTACGGTTATGGTTCTATTGTTGGCTTCGTTTAGGTCCTCCATCGTGCAAGGGCAGTTGGGACACCACGACAACAGAAAGGCCATAGACTGGATGGTAGTAGTCACACAGGCTGTGGTTGGAAAAGACCCACTTAGCTCGGTTTTCTTGGCATCTCTCTACACCGGGCCGGAGTCTATTTTGAGACTTCCAGGCTGCCTAAGAGAGGTTCCCACCCGGTGCAAAACTTCTGTGGGAGAAAGAGGGAGAGTATATCTACTCTTTCCCTCTCCACACGTGTTTTCGATAATCTCCTGTACCTTCCATTCAAAATAAATTCCCGAAGGTTCGAACTCGGGACCCCTCGGTTCAGAGGCAAGCACTTTACCACTGCGCCACCGAGGTCGGTCGACTATGTGTGGTTCCGCCCTAACATGGTTTATGTTAGGGTGGGACAGGGCTTTGGCCACTTCCCATCAGGTTGAAAGCATGCCTGTTCGCTTGCTTAGTTAGTAGAATAAAAAAAATTGGATCTCCATATGATCTACATTAGTCCCTTAATCGCCTACACGCCTCCCGTATCGACGCATAGCTTCGGCTTTAGACTACTAATAGTATATATTATATTTTGTAAAATAATAATGTACCTATAGGCGGTATTCAATTAAGGATAAGGTTTATGAAGTCTATGAAGTGAATGGTATGAAGAAGGTTTATGAAGTGTATTTTTAAAATACTAGGCGTGATTTATTCAGTTGTATGTAAATTATTATAATGGCATTTTGAAATTGGATAAATCAGGTTTTTAAAGGTGACCTGTATCCAATCCTAATTAATATTATAAATGCGAAAGTATGTTTGTTTGTTTCTAACTTCTTCTTTACGCTCTATCTACTCAAACTTATTGAAATTGCATAATATACATACAATAGTTTGAAGTATGGAGACGGATATGGAAAATAACTGTTCCCGAGGGAAAGTTACGCGGGAGAAGCCGTAGGCAAAAGCTACTTCTATATGTATGAAAAATAACTGTGTGGAGCCGGTATTAATTTTGTTTTGTGAATGCCGGCTATAGAAATAAGTTTTTGCGCCACTACTGCGATCTACTGGTGGCTCCTATAAACAACTTCGATATGACTGAACGCCTCGCTCTCACTGAAGTGGCGTGTAGCATTTAGTACGCATCGACTATTGTAGATGGCGTTGGTAGTACCTGAATTATATTTTTTTTGTCATAGGTACGCACTAACTAAATAAAATTAGAGGTTTGTCATCGACAAGGCAAGTATTAATATAAGCATATAATATTTGTATGTAATAAAATAAGTATTTCGTTTTGAAACTTTCTTAGCGAAATTATAGGTAGGTACGCTACTAAAATATATAGAACAAGACAGAAAAGAAAAATGAATGTATTAAAAAAAAGAATATTTAATTAATACAATAACAACAATACAACACGACAACACGCCATTATCTAAAACTAACAATATTATATAATAAATTATTAACTAATTTTATTTTTACTTGTTTTTTACAAAAGTCCGTTTTAAAAGTACTATTTCTTTTTCTTGTCAGATTCGGCTTTCGCCTTTTCATGAGCTATTTCAGCTGATATGGACGCCACAAGGTCTTCATCCAACAGCTTCATAGGCTTACCATTTGTAATTACTGCCACCTATAAAAAAAACGTTTACAAATTAATGAATGCAGATTTATTTCATTGCACTCGGACAGATGACGATACGAATGCACGAAGATCGCTTACCTACCTAGGAAAAAAACAGCAATGTATGCCGAAACCGCCAATGTTTGGCGAACTATTTGCCGATACACTATTGGCAAATAGTTCGCCAAATATACAAATATACATTGCTGTTTTTCCTTGCGGTAAATAAAAGTCACCAGATTAAGCATATTGGATCAAATTGTGCAGTCATTCGTACGGATGACAATAATTTAATAACACGACAGCGGGCAACAATTTAATAAAACCCAGTTATGGAAAACAATAACCCAATATTGTTTTCCCGGACACAAAAGTAAAAATAACATTTTGAAATTTATGACTAATAGGTATTGATAGATTGACAAATGCCGATGTCCGTGCAAAGTGGTAAAGAAAAAATAGGAAAACGGACCATGGGCTCCGACGCTTTATGGCTGAAGAAGACACCGGGAAAACGGTTAAATTAGTGAAATGGAGGGTGTTTCATCATAGTGTTTTGATGGCCGCGGCCGCGCTGTCATTACAATTTATCGAATTTTGAACAAAACAAGAATTGACTGACTTTAAAATAATTAATCTGTACAATGGTAATGTCAATTTAACGAATGATCGGTTTTGGAAATTATTCCTTCCTCAAGAAAATTGACGGATCGTAATGGCACTGAGATCCACCTATGTCGACCTCAGCCACAGTAACTGTGGCGAGAGCAAACAACACTCGATTTGGTATGCCGTCACACTGACTCACGGTTTGCCGTCGAAACAATTTTATTATTGACAAATATAGACATGCCTCTTCAATTAAAACATTAATAAAGTGTCTGCGCTGCTAACGGCATTGTTAATTAGCTTTCAACACGACTGCAGAGGACAGAGGAATTTGCCACATGCCAGTAGTTTCTAGCTTTTTGAGAAATTACCATCTATACATATAATAAAACTGTAAGTGGACTATGTCCTAAACAAAAATATTTATATGGGTGTTTTTATGGGGCTAATTATATGGGTGTTTTTATGAAGCCAAAACAACACTTAGAATTTTCTGCAGCATTTAAATAAAAGGTTTATTTAATTGAGTAAAATACTTATAAGTACTTAGGCAAACCTCCCGACAAGCTTTTATGGTCATATAAATTGTGTGTAATGAGGTTATAAGTTGATAGTTAAAATTTTAAAGGAAAATATTATTTTCTTCTTTTTGGAGCATTTAAATAAAAGCTTTTTTGTTTGTTTTTTTCTTTTTCGTTTAATTTATTTTTAATTTTTAGTTATCGCTGACTAGCTTTCTAATAAATAGAATGACGTCACATTATTTTTCGAGTTACTCTCAACAAGCCCTTTCATTTGATACCCATATTGTAGAAATGCATTTAAAACAACTATTACGCCTTCTTAGATAATCCGCCATATTGGATTTAGAATGACGTCACATAGTTTATCATGTATTGTCATCCAAACAAAACGTGTATACAAAATTTCAGCTGAATCGGTTAAAGATATCTGCTTCAAAATTGAGTAGCAATTTTCCACTCGAACAAACAAACATACATTTAAATACATACTTTGCAAGTTAAATAAAAGCTTTTAAAAACTAGTATCAATAATAAAACTTTGGCTTTGACTTTGGGTAAAACTGTAAAGAAACGGTAAGTTAAATATAAAAATAAATATTACCTGTAAGTTCTTCTGCCCAGACTGTATAACTTCAAGCAGGGCCTTGATGGCCAGTTTGACAGCACCATTCTCCGTGGCCACCAGCGCAGGCGTGTACTTCTCTTCCAGGAACTCCCTCACTGACTTGTCGCATCTGCCGATCGAGCTAGCCTGAAAATGAATCCGCAAATACATGTGCCGCCTCACTGTGTGGTTCCGCCTTAGAATAGGACCACCCTATATCATCTCGTGAATGTCTTACGCGACGACGAAGGGACCTATAGCCTGGAAAGATGATAGATAACAATATTATTTCCAAGGAAGCTTGACGTCAGGCAGGCAGCTTTCCTTTCCCGGGCTTCGTGGCGTCACAGTCCCGAACGCCACCGGGTACTTGACAGATCGCCGGATCTCTTAAGGGAGATGTTAAGAGCAACCATAATTTGAAAAAATGAAACATTTTATCTTACAATTTATATTCTAATCTGTGTCTCAACTTCGCGTGTAACTCACGGTTTCATTCAGGGCTGTGACACCACAAAGCCTCTTCTTGTCAAGTCGGAATGGCTTGAGTATTATATAATTTTCGACCAATATGTGGGTACGGTTATGGTTCTATTGTTGGCTTCGTTTAGGTCCTCCATCGTGCAAGGGCAGTTGGGACACCACGACAACAGAAAGGCCATAGACTGGATGGTAGTAGTCACACAGGCTGTGGTTGGAAAAGACCCACTTAGCTCGGTTTTCTTGGCATCTCTCTACACCGGGCCGGAGTCTATTTTGAGACTTCCAGGCTGCCTAAGAGAGGTTCCCACCCGGTGCAAAACTTCTGTGGGAGAAAGAGGGAGAGTATATCTACTCTTTCCCTCTCCACACGTGTTTTCGATAATCTCCTGTACCTTCCATTCAAAATAAATTCCCGAAGGTTCCGTCTGGAACAGATGAGGTTGTCCATCATAATCAAACCCTCCGATGAGACAGGAGATACCGAAAGGCCTCCGTCCGTTACTCTGCGTGTACTGCTGCTTCATCTCTGCTATGTACTTCGTGATGTACTCTATGGAAACCGGATCTTCTACTGTGAGGCGGTAGGACTGGCATTCGATTTGGGATCTGGAAAATGAGAATTATTCCAAAAGTTACTCGAGGGAAAAGTATCCTTCTCATGGTCCAGAACCTGGACTGTAAAGTATAATATTTATATGCCATACTCCTGGCGACATGGCTCCGCCATGTTATACAAACTATTTATACATAATTATACTATGTTTCAAGTAAATAAACATTTCATTCATTCAGTGTATACACAAGGGAGACCACGAGACCGAAATGAACGACTTCTTGGCCAGTGAACGGTTTGTCATTGCTTTCTTCATTTCAAAAACTAGCTGATAAATCATAAACTAGAGTGAAAGTATCCTGATGATGCTTCCCTTCACCGGAAGCAAGGTGATGTAAACTTAAGATATATGAGTCAGATTGGTCTACAAACATGTGACACGAGTAGAATTCGAACCTGAGACCTTATATATCATGTCTGTAATAGGCACATAATGAAACTAATCTAACGATATAGTCAAAATCGCAAGAAGATACTGGAGGCAAGTAACTTTCAATCGGTCTTTGAAAGAGGCAGTGGATTTTTTGTTGCCGAGATGTCATCATCATCTAATATAAATATTACTTTAATTACTTTCATATTAGGATCTGTTATTAAAACAGTGCGAGACAAACTCCGACACTCAACGGCTGAGGAACCGGAAACACGCTCAGATGAATAAACAGGCGGAGACCAGGTAAGCCAAGAACCAGATGGCGAGATGACTTGAACAGGTTCCTGGAAAACTATAACACAGAACCTGACCAAATGGCAAGATAGGAGTGAGGCCTTTGGCCAGCAGTAGGACACCCAATGGCTCTAAATAATTCGTGTGTGTAGCAATATAAATAATCGGTTTCGTTGTCTACCTCGATATAAGTATCCTGGCATCGGCCTTCCACCCCGCGAAAGCCATCATGACATGGTTATCGAGCGCCACGATCTTCTTCTCCGACCTCGCATCCTGCAGCTGTCCTATCGTCTTCTTCTCCACTGCAATCACGATGCAGGTGTCTCCTCTTATGCCGACCGCTGCCGACCCTCGCCTGGCAGCTTCCTGGGCATACTGGACTTGCAGGAGCTGACCGTCTGGCGAAAATACTGTTATGGCCCGGTCGTAGCTGGCCATGGCTTGAGTGACAAGTTGGACGTTGATTGATGTCAAATTTTTGATTGACTGATTTATTGATGTCGTGAACCATAGACCTTGAAAAGATAGCATTGTGATGTTTTCTTACTTTTGCTTTTTAGAGCTGCACGTAGTGTTTATTCCGGGGGTTCGGATCATTAACTATATCAAAATCGGCTCAGCGGTTCAGCCGTGAAAGCGTGACAGACAGAATTTCGTAATTATAATGTCAGTGTGGATTATTTAGATGATGCCTAAAGACATCTGACATGATTCGTAGTCAATGGATTTATTCAGAAATTAGACCTTCACAGGCGCTTATTCACAGAATATTCTAATACGAAATTAAATAATATTTATCAAAGCTGCTGACTACTAGCATTGATTTTTACGACTACCGTAAAAACTGTACATCCACTGTTCCATGACTTATTATAATTGACGTCGTCTTGTCATAACATATAATCTAAGCTGAAAACTAACGACCCGCCTCAACTTCGTTTGGGTAAAACCCTAATGAAAATAGTGGTCTATGTTACTCCTGAAGTGACAAATTTGAGTTGTCCTGAAGGTTGCGTCTATCTCTGTGACAAGTTTTTGAATTTATTCATTACAATTACAAACAAAAAAAAACAATACAAATATTTTCTCCTTATAATATAATAGGCCTAGGACGAGATGGTCTGACGACATCAAAAAGTTCGACAAAGAATGGCAAGAGAACACAAAGGATAAGAATGCGTAGAAAAAGTTAGAGGAGGCTTTTGCCCAGCAGTGGGACTCAAACAGCTAATAAAAATAATAATATTATTATGGATAAAATGACTTTGATGATAATTTAAACTGATTCCGTAATCGTTAAATTAGGATCTGCCGGACCAAAATATTGGTTTAACCAATCAATAGTACAAATAGTTATGGACATAGTATGGTGTCATTCATCAAATATGACATAGTTATTTACATATATCCGTATAATATAGTAGTTACCGCGCGAACTGTGATATTCTTGGGTAAATACATAGTGTAGTACAATTGGAACTCAAAAAACAATGTCTGTGTGCGATTTATCAATGGATAAATACATATAATAAAACTGTAAGTATGTCTGTACATAGGAGATAGTAATGAAAAACAATTATGGGAGATTTTTATGGGACTAATAGAAGCCAAAATATATATTTTTAAGAATTTTTGTATGTCTGTCTATATGTTTATTCGCGCATCACGCAAAATCCATTGGATGGAATTTGATCACAGATAAAAGAACATAACGCTTCAACTTAAAATTTGGTATAGGTTACATCGCGTTATTGGCGTAAGTAAGGCATGAAGTAAACGCGAGTGAAGTCGTGGGCAAAAGCGAGTTAAGAAATAAATCATCACAAATGTAGCCTTCGAGTTTCGCAACTCTTGGCTCTGTCTTGGGTCTAAGGGATAAAGTTGTGATAGGTACTCGTACTGTATAAATAACTACTTTTTTAACCGCGGCTTCGCCCGCGTCATTTCTCACGGGAGCAGTTATTTTTCGGGATTTAAGGTACCCTATATCCTTTTCCGTACTTTAAACTATACCTATGTATGCAAAATTATTCAAGAATATTGGTTGAGTAGATAGAGTCTGAAGAGATAACAAACTTACTTTCGCATTTATAATATTAGTTAGGATACGATATCGTATAGGTATACCTATTTGTTACACTTCCACGCAATATCTTTCGTATTTATAAAATAATATATTGCTTTAATAGTAATAATAATTTAATATTATATAACTCATTTGTGCACTTAAAATGTTACTTACAATAAGACCTAATGTACACCAAATGAAAGCAATAAAGAACTATGAACTATTTTAAACAAAAACATTGATACCGCGTCGTAAAATATTTATTTATTTTTTAATTAAGCTACATGACTTAGATTTAAATATTTTTTTGGCGTGACATTAATTACAATCGTAAAGGATTTTATACGGAATTATTTAATTTTCCAAAATGGGTGACCGGGTCAGCGACCTCTCTTCAAAATGGCGGACAGGCACGCACTAGCTTGGTGAAATTAGTTCTGGCTCTTATAAATTAGCTTACTGGTTCTTCACATGCGAATTCTGTGCCTGATTCTCGTTGGAACGATAACGGATTGATTTTTAAAACTTTCATAGTCAAAACGCCTTCGTATATACGTATTTTACATGGCTGAGGCCCACGCCCATTATGTGGAATGTAACACACACAACCTGGGCAATATTAATGGTTTGTTGTTCCCTCTTCATTGTCATCAGTGTGCAGATTTCCTCACAATTCTCACTCACCTCACTTCTTCAGCGGAAACAAATGAAGGAAAACTATAAATTTTATTGCACTATGATAGTGCAATAAAATGTATAAATGCATTCACATAATGAAACACGATATTCAAATGTCACTGTAATTGATCAATTTTATTTACCCCCGCGAGTATACCTCGCGGGGCCCTTATCTATTATAATAATTAATAATAGTAACGCCTTTTGACTCCAACATTTGTGACGTCACTTGTGCCCACTGTCATAAGTCACTGTCAGAAGACTCCTATTAATTTTTTTTTGACACATGGACAAAAGCACGACAAAAATGGGTATCTGATTTGACTTGGCAACTATCTTATTATAGTAGCACGATTATGAATCGAAAATTCGTTCGTACAGGCTTGCGTTTTAATTTAATCAATGGACAACCGCCGGCCGCTTAAAAATCAAAAATTCACCAATTTCAAGAAACTTGTCAATCTTAAACTTGAATTGTGTGGGTCAATGTACCTATTAACTAAAATGGAGCTTGCTAATGAATGTAGACGTATAAAACTCCCAAACTCCATAGTAACATGCAAATTGATTCTAAACCTAATAAACATATCCATCCACAACCGCATATGTTCGCCAAAATCAATTTGGAGATATCGTTTCATTTATTTCCGTCGAAATATTTCAATTTTGATTTTAAAATACATTTCATAAACTCGCTGCGCCCCTGGGATTCGTTCCCGTGGGAATTTCGGGGTAAAATGTACCCTATTGTAATTCCAGGTTATATTCTACTCGTGTACCAAATTTCATATCAATTCGTCCAGTAGTTTTTGCGTGAAAGAGTAATAAACTTACACACGTACATCCTAATAAACTTTTGCATTTGTAATACTATTAGGAGTAGTAGAATTAATAGAAAATGAATTAGTGGGATACTATAGTTTAATTACACATAGCACAAGTCTCCGACTTGATTCGAGGCTAAATTCCTATTTTCTGGCATTTTTTGACATATGCCATGCCAGGTGCCTTCAAACCCAACAGCCATCCCAAGGTCACAATCACAACTTTCAAAGCTCCATCCATGACGCCCTGCATCGATTCGTGGGCGGGCGGAGGCGAGACTATTACCAAATATTATACAAAGTCATGATGTCACTGCATGACTTTGTGGTCATTGGTCAGTCTTTTATAGAACCTTATTTCCTATCTTAACTAATATTATAAATGAGGATATATGTGTGTATTCGGTAATAGTCATGGATTTAGTAAATACTGTCAGTTCCTATTATTATCTCATTGAGAACTCTGTTACAATTTAACTTTGAAGACCCGTCACACACAGACCTTAATCCATAATACTGTTAATAAAAAAGCTATTCACGACCCGTGGCTTTTTTTTCATGACCTACCTTCATAGCACAGTTACTTTAATTCAATTTTTTTTTACAATACCTACCGGTCGGTCCATATAAGGTTATGCCAATGAAAAAATATTAGTATGACAAATAATGTAGGTGTGTTTGTTACGTTTAACGACATAATATTTATTAATAGGCTGTGTCAACGTCTAAAAATATTGTATTAGTTAACCGGAATATCGGTCAAGAGGCGTTTTTAAACCCCCCGATGCAAAAAGAAGGGTGTTATAAGTTTGACCGCTAAGTGTGTCGTGTCTGTCTATCTGTGTACGTGGCACTGTAGCTGACTAATGGATGAACCGATTTGGATGCGGTTTTTTTCGTTTTGAAAAGTTGTAGCGAAATTATTACTTAAAGTCGGGGATTTTCTAATTTGTCTAACAAATAAATTTGTAGACTAAAACGTCAATTAAAACTTTTAGTTGACGTTTATGAGTCACTCTTTCACAGACCGAGAAACGTTTACCAGTGACATAGATAGATACGATCAACTGATCTGAATTGATGATGATAGAGAGAGCTATCAAGCAGTTTTGTTTCATTTGTAATGAAGAGTTTTTGCCCGTCGTAAGCAGGTGAATTATATCAGATACTCAGATCTTTTGCCTGCGGCTTCGCCCGCGTGAGTTCCGAGAAAGCGGAACACAAATTTTCACCCCCCATTATAGTCAATTCCGGGGTTGATTTTTGAAAAAAAAGCAACCTATCTTTGAACGGTAGCCTTTAACTATATACATACCAAATTTCATCAAAATCGGTCCAGCGGTTTAGCCGTGAAAGCGGAAAAGACAGACTTTCGCATTTATAATATTAGTATGGATGAAAGATATTAGTTCTATTGTTAGGGTGAGTTGCATTGCACCAGTTCCGAAAAGCTAGAGTTTCTGCGAAACTATTACTTGAACAAGGTTCATTCACATCCAGCTATTTTGCACGACACCTGCATTCCAGAATGCACTCAAAATATACTTTCAGTCGTTGTAATAAATGCTACAATGCCATACGCAATCTAAGCACTTCCATAACAAATGCATGTAAACGTTCAGCATTGCAATTTTGACTCTTTTATCACGCACAAATAAGGGCGATAATAGCTTGGTAATATGCTTAGGTTTTCCAAGTAAGGATTTTCTGGGTTCGGAAGTTTGACTTAGCTGAAATAGACCAGAAACAGGCCAAGTGATATTTCCTGTTTTGCACTGAACAATCGCTTTTGAGGTAAAGTATAATATTAACTTTCCGGAGACTACACTGTAAAGGTTTGTGCACACCTAATGCGTATACATCGTCAACGCACAGTGATTATATATATATATATATATATCACTGTGCGTTGTATATATATATATATATATATATTTCTGCCCCACAATCCCGTTAATAATTTTCCATATAGACCACAGTTTAACCTTGATCGTTCCGTTCCGTATCTTTTACCACACACACACACACACACACACACACACACACACACACACACACACAGTTTAACTTAGGGCGAAGTGTGTGGGTATGCATTTTACTTATCATTATCGAGGCGATTCGCAGTGAGACGCAGCTAGCCAATCACAGTGCGCTATTGTGATGCGACGACAACCACACCGCAATGTGATTGGTTAGTTGCTTTTCACTGCGAATCGACTTCGCCCTCAGATTCTTGTATACAAAGCTGAACCGTAATCAAAATTGTCGTTGTTAAATAACAAAAAGCTTCGAAGGGAAACCTGTAACTTAAATGGTAAAAAATGCCGCATCGGTTTAATTGCGATGGAGCTCGAGTTATAGTTAAGTTAAGCTGAAGATTGGAGGGCTGTTGAGACTTTTAAACTTAAACGCTACCAATACCAATGTTATAAGTACATATTAGCTTGTTATTACTACTAACTTCTTTGACATATGCGCAAGCGCATGTGGGTTTGTCTGTCCGTAGGCGGGATTACGACATCGACAACGATAGTGTCAACTAAGTGTTATCAAAAACAAAGTTCTTTTTTGGCGACGACATTTGCCGAGGAGTGATTTAGTTTTAGTCATAAAATTTGTTATGATTTTGTTTGAAATAGGTCGCGATGACATCAATATGATGTCGACATGAGATCCATGTTTTTATTTAATGGTTTATGGCTTACCATCTGTGTATGGTGCTTTGATTTGGATTGCACTACCGGCCCGTCCTGACTTCGCTCGGGTTAATGCTCAATCCTATCCTACTAATATTCTAAATGCGAACGTTTGTGAGGATGTATGTGTGTATGTTGTGTTATTACTCTTTTAGGCAAAATCTACTGGACGGATTGTTATGAAATTTTGGTACACGGGTAGAATATAACCTGGTATAACATATAGGGTACTTTTTATCCCTAAATTCCTACGTGAGCGAAGCCCCGGGGCGCAGCAAATAAATTATACATGTAAACTCTCCTCTTATATATCACACTATCTAATTACAAGACAATAATAAAAGTGGAAGATAATATAAGAATAGAAGAAACTGGGAAAACATTCAAATGAGCGTTCCAGTCATTAGTAATTAAAATTTAAAATCTTATTTGTTCCTTTTGATCGTATTATTGCTAACACTGGCGTTAGGTTTTATTCAAGCCACGTAAAAGCATCTGCCATGCAATTTTACGATAAACTACCGCCATCCACAAGAAGTGACAAGAATTCATTCCTATTTAGAGTTTTGCAATAAAAGTAGGTCGCCAAACAGCTTCCACTGAACTAGAGCAATCCTATTGTCGCACCTACGCGGCCCTATTGATAACTTAAACAAAGGTACTACATAATTATTACCATTCTGCCCTGATGAATTACACTTGTGATAATTGTGTGTGTACAGTCAACAGCGCGTCACCCGTAGACAGAGAGATGTTGCCCGGGGCTTGGTTCCTGTAGGAATTTTGAGATAAAATATAGCCTATAGCAATCTTGAATAATGTACCTTACTAATGGTGAAATAATTTTTGAAATCGGTTCGGTGGTTTCGGAGATTACCCGCCTCAAACATAAAAACTCACAAACGCTTATTTATAATAATAGTATAAGAAATGCATATTAGAAATACACGTGAACAAATCAAATCTAAAATATTTTACGTCCCTCGTAGTTTTATGACGCCTAATCTACCGCTTATTATGAGATGGGCTGCGAAGTTGTATTTAAATATTCTGTCTGTCTGTCTCATTTGACTACTATATAGCTTGTCTTTAGTTTTGTTTTTGATATCCGCACATCATAAATAGCACCTGGATAATTTAGTCTAGCACACCACACGGTGCTATTCAAAATGGTGCGCTAAATGGAATAAGCTTATCACTAGTTCAATCAATATATATGCGGATTCATTACGAGAAAATATTTGTACTTTTATTTATAATTAAAAAAATTAAAAACTACGCGACCGATTTTGATGAAATTTGGCACAGAGACAGGCTAAACCTTCTACTTTTATATTACTGTTTTATCCGAGCGAAGTCGAGACGAGATGCTAGTAAAATCTAATACAAACACCCCTAACTCACGATTATGATAGCAATTAATAAAATTAACATCTTACAATCAAGTTACATGCACTGTATGACACTGTGTACATTGGATTATTATGCAGATTATACTGAGGCAAGGATTGTCGTCGGCAACTGAATTGTTTAATGTAATCCTTGATGTATTGTGTTGATTATGGGGTACTTTGTTTTATAATGTGAAAGGATATCGGCTATGCACTGAAAGTAACATAGGTATCTATTATGTTATATTATGGAGATCGAGTATGTCATGCACACTCAAATGGTCAAACCGGTAGCGGCGTCGTGGATCGGGTCGGGAGGTTCCCTCTATTGTGGTTGAGCTTCGCGATGGCTGACTCACGCGTCAACTCGTGAACGGGTGCTGCCGGGGGGAACTGGTCAGCTCGATCTTTTATTAAAAGTTTTTTTTTGTTTGGTTAATTATACATATATATATATATATATATATTCCTTTCATCAGCACTTGATCACAATCATAATATGTTTCAGTATACCTTTTGACCATGTACTTTATTGTGTACTTACATTGTTATATTACTGATAAAAAATTATACATAAATTTATATTTAAAAAATGATAAGCCCTTCTGGCATAATAGGGACCAACACTGTTAGAATGAGTTTCTTTCGGCATTTCTTCTCAGCAGTGGTCGTTCCGAAATGCTAGTAGTTTGTAGATTTAGTAAACATCATTTAATTTAGAATATGACGTGAAAAGCTGCCTGTGAAGGCCTAATTTCTGAATAAATGATTTGATTTTGATTAGCAAACTGTTCGCCGAATTTCTGGTTGCAACATACTTTAGCGGTACGGTATATATGAGGTTTTTCTGTGCGGTAATAAAAAGCTCTCTTAATACATGTCTCAGTTCGTCGATAGTGTGTGTAAGAAACAATAATAATTGTAAGCCCCTCTGACGTGACAACACCGGCATTTCTACTCGGCAGTGGTCCTTCGGAAATGCCAGTAGTTTGTAGCTTGTGAGAAAATGCAATTTAATATAAAAATTGACGTAAAAAAGTGCCTGCGAAGGTCTTAATTTTTGAATGAAAATTGCCAGTTGTTTATTAAATTTTCGTTTTTATCCTGTGAATATATTCTATCGGTGATCCTGTTATATCCTATCGTGAATCCATTTGGAAGCAGTGTTCACGTGGATGTCGTACTAGGCGACTAAGGGAGACACAGCCTTGGTAGCTGATAGCATTCCCAAAGTAGGTTGACGTCATGCGGCCGGTGGTAATATTGTAGCAAAATAATCTAATGAATTTTCCATACCAGACAAAACGAAGTTATCATAATTATCTTGTTTATCCATACTTAAATTGCTGTACGAAAGCAATTTTATTTTTGTCATATCTTTGAAAGCTTTGTCATTATCACAGTGATTTTTGTCGCTGGTGTTTCCAATAATAGAAGGGCCTTCGAATAGTCATCAAAATAAAAATTTATGTCAGTGTCTCAATCATTGTAATCCAAGTAAATATTATTCTCATTGATATTCCCTACTTGGCTTGTTATGTAAGTGTTATTGAGGTTAAGGCACTTTTGGTGCGTCAGCGGCGGGTGGCCGCGAATTTTTAAATAGCTCTTACTTTCTACCAAAACTGGTGTTGTCCGGATTTTTTATCCCATTGTGTCAAAAAGCCATGTGATTTTTTATTACAAGCTTCTATTTAGTTCTCACCTCTCGGTTCAGAGGCAAGAACCTTACCACTGCGCCACCGAGGTCGTCGAAAGCTAAAATAGTTATCACTAAATTGAAGAACGTCGTTCTTATCGATAAAATATTTTCTGTTTCACACGACACGACTTGTGACTTGTCTTTTCTTTCATCTATGAATGCCCTTCCTGGATTTACTTTTCTTCTAGCTTAAAAGGGCCGTGGTCAAGTGGAATAAAACACATATGTGTAATGACTTGATTGGCATTAATGCCCAAGTTGCTGAATCATCGACATACAGGTTTCATAATGTTTTCCATTATCGGACTTGTGAGTATTTCCATTTTTCGTCCCATCTTAGTGCAAGCCACGCCCAACACTCCTTACCAACGACACCTACGCTTACTAATTGCCGCGTAATCAACATGCCGCAAGTCTAGATTTACGAGGTGAGTAGGATTAGATTAACATACAGTTGTCATAGTGTAGGATCGCTTGCCTAATACGGTTTAGTCATAGATTCTGATGTCCTTATTTGACTCTTATGTCAATAGAATAGATAACCAATATAACTATTTGTATTTCATCATCATAAACACTCATTTCACATGGGGCCTTTGCCCAGCAGTGGGACAACGAGGGTTAGCAAAAAAAACTCCTTAAAATATCCCCACTGCTGGGGCACAGGCCGACCGTATGGATGAATAAGGAGTTGGGCCATCACGCACCACGCGGGTCCATTGTGGATTGGCGGGTTTTAACGACTGCAAAATACAACCGGGATCAACGACTTAATGTGTCTTTATATATGTGTCTTCCGACGCAAGTAAGAGGTCAAGATAAAACATTTTTAGTCACCCATTCTGTGACCAACCAATACGAATGTCCTAACCATGATCCGTGTGCATTTACCACTGCGCCATTGAACTAGCTCCTTATATATATTAAGATATTCGTTTTTGGGTCCTTAGGACTTGTATTTATTTAAACTTTATTGGACAACATAACAACTTAACGTAAAAATCGAGTAACATACATTAAAAAAAATCGCGACGAATTGTGAACTTTCTAGTTTTTAAGTCGGTTAATGATAAATACAATAAAAATAAGACTATTAACGACCTCGGTGGCGCAGTGGTAAAGTTCTTGCCACTGAACTGAGAGGTCCCGGGTTCGATCCCCGGTCGGGTCATGATGGAAAATGATATTTTTCTGATTGGCCCGGGTCTTGGATGTTTATCTATATGTATTTGTTATAAAATATAGTACCGTTGAGTTAGTATCCCATAACACAAGTCTCGAACTTACTTTGGGGGCTAGCTCAATCTGTGTGATTTATCCCAATATCCCAATATAACAATTTTTGTTTCGTAATTTGTTTTTATCCAGTCTTTTGTCAGTCGGTTGCAAACACAAGAAACTCTAACAACATGCAGTAATGAAGATATTACTGACAGCCAATCAGCTTGCCTCAAATGGTGGCCATTGATCGGTGACCTAGAATGCTAACATGGAAATCTTGCTTATTTATGTACTGCCATGGATATATACAGGCCTATATGTCAGTTTCAAAGTGAGCTAAATTGAAGCGCCTAGGTACAATATTCCTAGTTGAAACGTTTAACTGTGTTTTAGGAAAGTCGCTTTTGTCTGTCCCTAGGTATTCTTAGATCTTTAAAACTACACAAGGAATTTTGATGCGGGTTTTTTTATAGATAGCGTCATTCCTTAGGATTTTTAAAACAATCATTACTATCCTGGTTTGTACACACATTTTTATCAATTTATTTGCGACTAGATGTTACTCGGGGCTTCGTTTCCGTGGGAATTTTGAGATAACCTATATTAATGTTGGATAATGTACCTTTCTCTCTTTTTATTTGAAATCGGTTAGGTAGTTTCGGTGATTACCCGCTTCAAACATACAAATTCACAAACGCTTACCTCTTTATAATAATAGTATAGATTTCTGAACGAATATACGCTTTCAAACAAAACGAAAATTTTGAAAATAATTAACGGCTATGTCGTTAAACGTATAACGTTTTTCATCGCATTTTTATTTTCAAAATCAACACAGTCAAAAACTTTTAGCATTAAATCGACATTTTGTAGGTCCTTTTACTAATTAGTCAGTGCAATAAAATTTTAAATTAATAAATACTTATTTAAAAAAAAACTAATTTCTTTTAACATTTTAAAAATTCTATCAATTTGCCTTGTCTATATATGGTTTCTATAGTGAATGAATTCGGTCAGATAAATCGATTGCTCGACAATCGTCTTCATTAAACCAATTGCCTTATTCGGCCGGTGACATCACATCTTCATTGACTGCCTCTTGGTTTCTTTACCAGCTTTTGCTCGCGACTTCGTCTCTGCATAGTCTTATTTCCTCACGGCTGAGCGTCGTAGAATAAAACACACTCAATAATTTTCTTGGCACTATTAATGGAGTTGACATTGCCTTCGCCATTTCACACAGCTTATAAACCAAACCAACTAGCGTGCAGGTTTCCTCACGATGTTTATCTTCACCGGTAGCAAATGGTGATAACAACTATTACATGAATCAGATTGGTATATATACTCGTGTGCACGAGTAGGATCCGAACCTATCCCAGGTTCGAATCCACAGGTGGTCTTAACCATTACATCACCACGTTTCAACGCGTTTCGCGACTTCATACGCGGCTTAACCTCATGGTAAAAATGGAACGAATCATAAGCCGTATATAGCCTAAATACGTAAGCCAATTCTTGATTAAACCAAGCAGGATTAAACCATGTAAAACTAAAACGCGTCTCGACTATTAATATTTGTGTCATCCCTGATTCATAAACAATCTGTTGTTTACTAAGAAATGCTCCATAAATGACAGTCATAGCTCTTAGATTATTTTATTAATAATTTAATTATTTCATAGGAGGAAAAAATATATGACCTAATTATATACGTTGGTCAAGGAATACGAGAAAATACTGATTGAAGAATACTTTTTTAAAGTACCTACAATGCTCGGCACATAAGTTGAATCAAAATGGCGACCGTCAGCGCAGGTTTAATTAGAGATAAAAGTGTTATTTATGGGATTTTTCGTGGTTACCCGCGAAATTCAAAACACTAGTTTATTTTTTCTAATATCTTTAATTAAACCTGCGCTGACGGTCGCCATTTTGGTTTACTATTTCTAGTTAGTTATATACATATTTTTAATTAGTTTTATTTAAATTTACTGTTAATGATGTTAATAAAAAAATAAGTTACTGACGAATGAATTAGTTATTTATATAAATGTCAGTTTTGACACAAGCTTTTATCGTCATCAGAGATATGTTATTTCAACACGTGACAAAATAAATTATGCCCGTAAATCATTGAGGGGTTCCCCAGTCTAGAGTCGATCCTGTATGCACCATCAGGTCATGCTTATTTCAATAATAACATAGTCATCCAAACTGAACGTATATAAAAAATAGCAAAAACCCCAAATACAAAAGAGTTACAAGATTTCATAAATTCAAATTTTTGCAATTTTTTTCTGTTTGTCCTAATGGCCTATACATATTTATCATACAATAAGCTGATATATGAAGAAAGCCAAAATCCTTTCAAAACACTTGACAATCACGTGAAATTTTATATTATATAGTAATTCCTCAAAAATCTACACACTACTGGCATTTCGGGACGACCACTGCTGAGAAGAAATGCCGAAAGTTTGGTCCCTATCATGCCAGAAGGGCTTACCATTATTGTTCCTTACATATATTTTTTTTCTAATAGTAGTAATACAAAATTATTTCAAATTAACCTCAATTTTTCATTCGCCCTTTTCCTAATTTTTCAAACTATGTGTTGTCATGGCATATCATAAAAATATTTACTTTTTTTGTTTCAGGTAACATTTATCTCGGACTGATTCTTCTGGCAGTTTATAAAGAAGATGGCGATACTATAATATTATCGGAAAGTCCGGTTTTCGATGCAGGAACCGAACGATCATAGAAACGTGTCAAGTTAACGGTGAAATTGCACTAAACCGCATCACAATTAACGTGGTCACAGAATATTATACCCTGCATGAGTAACTAAACTTTATTTATTTGAAAATTTATTTTTTCTTTGATTTGTCGTTGGCTGTGTTGAATATTTTTATTACAGTGAATTTTAGTTTTATTGAAATGCAGCGAGCCGGAGCTTCGCTCCCGTGGAAATTTTGTTTAGCACAAAAGTACCCTATACGTTATTCCAGAACATATTCTACCAGTGTACTAAATTTCATAACAATCCAGTAGATTTTGCGTAAAAGAATAACAAACATACATACATCCTCACAAACATTCGCATTTTCTATTAGGAGAATATATCTATTTTAACTTATTCAACATTATACGTTGTACGTGGCCTAATGGTCATCATGCCGGACTGCTACACTGGAGGTCCAAGGTTCGATCCCCGGTCAGGTTAACATGGAAAATGATCTTTTTCAGATTGACCTGGGTCTTGGATGTTTGTCTATATATGTATATGTTATAGAATATATAGTATCGTTGAGTTAGTATTCCATAAGTTTCGAACTTACTTTGTGGCTAACTCAATCTGTGTGATTTGTTCTTCAATATTTATTTAAAATCTATACTAATAATACTTTCTACTAAAATTCTTTATCTAATGTTATATAATCTGTAAAGTTTTTTTCGCTAAAAAGAAATAAATTGATAAAAATGTGGTGATGGCGGTAGTGTGCAGCTAATAGCGCCTTAAGAAGAATTATTGTGGCCAAGTAGCCGCACTTGGCCCTAGATGTCGATAGGTAGTAATAAAAGTCATGATATATGCTTGAGAGAGAATGACACACACGAAAGAAAAAGACGAATTCTTCCGTACCCTCCATATTTGGTGCCAAGCGTCATTCATGGTCTGTTTTGCAAGAGATGCTTGATCTATGGCGGTCTGCAATGATAAATGGTGCATAGATTACCATCGAGAGGTCTATACGCAGAACGTCACTTTCGCAAAATGACATCGTGACGATTTGGTCACTTTTGCTTAATTTTCTTTTGCGAAACATCATTTTGTCAAAACTACGTTTTCGTCAGCGCTCTTCTTCGCTACAGCCAACAATTTCTGCAATGTTAAAAAGTGAAACAAATTAATTTAACGAAACTAATTTCTTGACATTAGTTTCATTCTAAAAATGTATCTTTATGTGTGTAAATCCAATGCCAAAATGCTTAAATCAAAATAAAATAATTCGGCAAAATTTCACAGTCAAAAGTGGCGCCCAACCAAATTCGCTGGTCATAAAATTTAACACGCCGTATGATTGATGGCTTCTTCCATGAATCAAATGACATGACACTGATGTCATGTTCTTTGTGCGCTAATAAAATTATTTCAAAATATTTAGATTGATCTACATTGAGACACACACGTACACGTGATAAATATACACAGAAATACGTCATGCCTGATTTTAATTTATAACATACTTATAATATAAGACGCCATAAATTCGCCACTGTTGGATACTTTTATGTACATATAATCGTACATATAAGTAACTAAAATTAAACTACTTAAAAATATAAATATAGAACAACTACATTAAAAATTAAATTAACAATTATAAATTAGTTGAATTTATAACATTAAAAATAATAATTAGCGGCCAATTTCATTTTCAAACTCCGTATAAACTGAATCCGAATAAATTCGAAAATTAAAATATTACAACAGTTTCATATTTAGAATTATTTTAGGGTAAATGTTCTTGTAGTTGGCCCACGAACATGAAAATTAAAAAAATATGTAAAGTATTTTTTATTTTTGGCTATGACTGTTTTTTGTTGAACTATACAGTGAAATATTTAAAGGAATCTGGACTTAAATGAAAAGTTGTGTTATTGTTAGGTCAATCAATAAGACTGGATCATAGACGCAATTTTATAACCACGTACCTGTCCGTACAGGCTTTACGGGTAAAGCCATTATAAATTATACACTATAAAACCTTCCTCAAAAATCACACTTGATGGAACCGAACAAAAATCCGTCTATTATTTTTGAGTCTATCGCGTAACATACAGACAGATGCGACAAGGCTCAAATCCTTACATGTTATAAAATTAAGTAACCCCAATTTTATAACATGTAAGGATTTGAGCCTTATCTACACATACAAGGTAGATGTATGTTTTAGAAAAAGTATTATTCACATATCAAGATATGAAAAAGAAAAAGTATACACTCAGATTGTTACGAAATAAATTTCACGTTCCGCGACCTTGTTGAAGATTAGAAATGATCTGAAACGTGCGCCGGCGCTGCCGTGGCAGACTTAGAATAATAATTACATTTTTCTGCCTACTCGATACTGAGTCACAAGTATACTGTGGGACGAGGCGAGTTTGCCTTTATCCATTCAAGCCTCCGTTCTTTATGCCTCATACACATGTTAAACTATGCGACTTATGACAAGGTGTTGGTAGTCACTCTCCAGCTTAGTATCTCCACAAAATTTCACATTTTATGATATTTGTATGGATTATCATATCGCCATTGGTGTTAATTTTGTTATACGGAATTTTAAATAAAATAACTTTCGAAAATGACACACAAAAGAGAACAAGATGAGTTTTCAGGATATATACATGTCAGTTGAATTTAAATGTATATATGAGTAAGTAGTGTATAAGTATACACTTGTCTATTTCTTGATTTTAATGAGCATGTAAGTTTTTAGGGTACGCGTCCCATATTCGTTCCAAGTGTGTTCATGTTATAGTCCTTCATTACATTTAATAAGTTTATATCGTACAAGTTTTCCCGCTTGCAGTGGAAAACTGACTCAAAACATAGACATCACACGCGTACAGTCTACCCACACCACCACGCCGCAAGCCAGTTTGACAGTTCTCGCCACACAATCAGTTAGCCAAAGCACGGCGTCGCGGCACGATCGCTCACCGCCGCCATTTTGAATTTTCGAAATTCTCGGTCAGTTTCTTGAAAATAAATAGTGTACGGTGATTAGTGTGTGCAAAGTTCTCTCGGAGGTTTGAAATTTCAAATTCGGAACCACGTTAGTGTCACGCAAAGAGGATTTCGGTATTTTCAAAGCGGTTACTGTTTGAGGTTATGAACGTATTCGCGGATATTTATTGAGAAGTTCTTTTTATTATTTATGTGGATGCGGACGTAATGTCACCTATGTTGTAAATTGCAGAATAATTATCAGCTATTTGCATTGCTCTCGCTAATACGGCCTCAATGTTATGCTTTACAAAAGTTGTCTATGCTATATTTATTTTTAAATCTCATCAAATAGGTTAGTTCTCACGTTTTTCGCCAAAAATATATGTTTAGTCAAAAGACTTCAACGCGGCCATAATGAACATAAAAACTGTTTAAACGGTTAATTTTTAATTACTCTCATGCCATTACATTTGTATTTAATGCAACTTAGGTATATTATTGACTTATTGTTAATGCATATTTATTAGTCAGAATAAATGATTAACAGGGTAATGATGTCATTTATTATGAATCTACGTTAAAACAATTCTAAGTCATTAATATGTAACCTTCATAACTTAAATTTAACGTTATCCCGAATTAGACGAGAATAACTAATGAGCCTAAAGTTTAGTTAGTAATATGATATCTATCTCAGAGTAATTAAAATGCCTTCTATGGGTTAGTTTAGACCAAGGAATAATGGTTTTCGATTAAGGAAATTCCAATAAAAAAATATTGGTCATTTTGCTGATATAAAACGCTCATACTATATAAAATATCAGGCTAAAGTAATAAATTTGGCCTTAACGATTCTAACGAGTTTGTAGTTGCTTTAGTATAATTAAACGGCTTAGATTATCTGGTGTATCTAATAAAACGTGATATTTTAAAACGTTCGTTGTATACTCGTATATGGATCTCTAAGCGGCGGTTAAAGCGGTGAATTTGCAATGAATTTGTGCAGGGTAATTTGATGTTGATTGTACGATAACTTTAAATGAACAAGTCTATGTTCTAAAGCGGAATAGGAATATGGTGATTCCGAAACAAAGCATTATTAACTAACGATGAATATCCAAAGAATTACTTAAGTTTATGTAAGACAATAACCACTCGATCTTTCACTGCATTTCGTGGCAAACCTGTATTCATTATAAATGTTGTATTGTGTAAGAACACAAAAAATATCTCGTTTTTAACTTATCTCATCGTGATAACGTCATACTTTATTTAGGTAGCACGTTCAGGCGATAAACAACCTTATTGCCTTATTATTGTGATAGTGTATACGAAGTTTTTGACGCAGGCAATATCTTTTGTATAGGACGCGTTAAGTCTGGGTTGATCATAATCTTCTAAAGTTGTTTAGACCTCTGTCCTCATTTTAGAACGACAAACAAGTGCAATATTTTATTCTTAACACTATAATTTCAATTTGATAAATTTATATTATTGATAATGAAACATTTTTAATTCAGTAGCTTTTCAAGTATTTTCTGATTATTTCCATGTCAATAGCTTTGTTTATAATAGCATAAGGCCTTGGATAAGAATTGGAAAAATCTAATTTTGAACAAAAATTCGCGATAAATTGTATCAGGGTTTGACGTCAAAACGGAAAGATAAATTTTGATATCGACCGGTGTATCAGCCATAAATAAATTTAAATATCAAGGATATTGTTGTTGACGAAACACCGGCTAATATTAAACCATTGAACACAATATAAATTAACACAATATAAATTAAGGAAATTTTAACACTCAATAAGTGATAAACCAACAACAGAAAAGATAACTTTGTCCCCTTAAATATCAATGACGTTTACCTTTTCCACTCAAGGTTGTACAAACAACAAATCTAAATAATATATCAGATGTGACAATGAAAACTAATGGTGCTAAGTACAGAAGCAAACTCGACGGTCTTCTTAAAGATCTGGATTCTTGCTTTTTCAATCCAAAAGCAATGTTACATGGAGCGTATTTTAGTCATTAGATAATACAATATTATTTATTTTATTTGGATCAATCCTATTTTTCTCCAACGGCACCTGTAATCATTTTGTAATACTTTTAAGTGTTCGAAGAAGATCTTAATGTTGCGTATGTGCCATTCGGTCATTCTTAAAAAACATAAAGAGAATCTTCCTCCTGAAGCTTAACCTAATTTAAATACCATAAAGTACGGATTACTAAAAATCCTTGAAGAATTTCTTTGTAAACGATCCTCCGATAGTTGAAAGGCTTCGTAATCCAAATTGCACTTTACTGGTCAAAGCCCTCGGCCACAATAAGAGGAAGTAGCTGAGTATTTGTTATTTATTCTATTATTACGGTTGTCAACACACACTGAACCCAGTTCGAGCCTTATTGTCGTATTCTTGTGTTGATTCTGCACTATTCAACGGTATTATATTTAATTTCTGCCAGTTTTAGTATTACTCCTTCAATAGAATATCCTCTGATCAATCGTTATATATCTACATTTGTACAGCAATGCCTAGAATACCTGTTGGTAGGTTTTACTTATGTTTTATTCATTTCGCGACAAAAAACATTCACATTCCGACTTTGATAATTTTGTGATACAAAATATTAACGGTGATGGATTGTAGCACAATGCGATTAGTGAGCTTAAGAATCTGATTGAAATGATACTCAATAATAAAAAAAAAATTCATTCGAAGTGTCAATCTTAGTCATAGTTCTATGTTATTTGTCTCTCTTGATCCAAATTGTTTGTCTCTTTTTTATCAAATGATCATGTATATAATAAACAAATATATGTCATTTAAAATAAACAGAACCTTTGTACTCACTTTCATATTTACTGTCTGTCTCTTTCTTTTATATCTGTGTACAGAAACTGTTAAATAAAAAATAAAATTACACTCGCAATTTGTGTACAAAACTACCATGTCTTCTTCATTTTGAAAAATACATTCCAATGGTCACATAATGGCGAGTTTACCCTATTTTGTTTACTATCACTTACACAGTTTGCTCTATTTTTTCGCCGCACAACACAGGACTTTATTGTTATTGGAATAAGGTCACGTTTCTTGTTGTTTTGTTTCGTCGAAAGTTCACGGCAAGAAAGTTTCTCACGTTTTTATCATCACTACTATAAAACAAAGTCGCCTCCAACTGTCTGTATGCTTAGATCTTTAAACTACGCAACGGATTTCGATGCAGTTTTCACTGTTATTCAGATAATTTATTCCCAAATGTTTATACATACATAAACACCCCCGTGCGCAACCGGGCTAGGTCGCTAGTCCTCAATAAAAAAGATTCTCAGCAGATTAAACTATGTCAGCAAATAAGTGTCTGAGAGTTCTCCTAATATTTATTTATATATTCATTTTATACTATTCAGGAAGACTTACAGCTAAGTAACAAAAACATAGAAATAAAGGAAACAGAGAGCCAATTAAAAGTCTCCACAGGTAACATAAAAGAAAAAAAATGTGATATCCAAGCAAAAGGATAGTGTCACAAGACAATAAATTAGCCATATATATATACTAGAAACTGCATAATAATTTTAAAGAAGGAAAAAAATGGTGTGGTATTTGTCTATGGTATCAAAATTCAATGTAATGGTAGTTTGTATAGTACAGTACTTTCTTTGCCTGAAGCTGCATTTGTAGCAAGGCCAGCAACAAATATGGCTGTGATTTGGAGCGCGGCCTCATTGCTTCGCCTGCGTTGCGTGGACGCATCGTTGCTCCGTCGATTTACACCATCCAAAGAGGGTTGACGTCCGGCGTTTGAGTTCGACAATATTGTGTAGCCTATATTATGATTCAGGGTATGTTTAATCAAGACTGAATGATTGTTTTTTTCTCTCTGAAATCTGAATGATGTTTCGACTTTCGACAATGCATATAAAATTTTATAAGAACCTAATGCCGACGACAGATGCTGACGCGAATGCATGAACATTGCATAGTTTGTATAAGTGCTTTAATTTACCGCAATGAAAAACAAAGCAATGTATACCGAATCCGTCATAGTTTGGCGAACTGTTCGGCGATAGTAGAGCCGGCATGAGATTCTTGCATCCATCTATCGGAAGATCGCATGGCCCGCGCCTCGGTCCCGTTAAAAACCGGTTTTATTCTTGTTGTCCATTTGTTTTTACCACTCTTATCTAAATCGTGTTTACTTTCGATGTACCGCATTGTTCGCTCATATGAGTCTGTTAATTGAAAGATTTTTAGTACAGTTCTAGTTTCAGAAAGATGTGAGATTATTCTATTTGGTACAAGCTTTCTCTAACGACATTAAATTCCACAATATATTGTCTTTCTGAAATGTCGGATTCAACCATAGACAAAATAAATCTATACACATAATAAAACTGTAAGAGGGGCAAATTCTGTACATTTAATATAAATAAAAAAATATATAGGGGACTTTATACAAGTAATAGAAGACAAAAATATAATTTTCGAAATTCTTGTTAAATACAAATACATTCATTATATCAAAATTTAAATTGATAATGGAAGGTTAGTGGGCAAATTCTTTCTTTTACTTAAATTTATATTGAAAATTTTTCAGTTTTATTTTTTTAAATTAAAAATTTTAGTGCGTTTGACATCAATCTAGCGTGATGGAAATCAAATATACTTCATATTGCTTCATATTGCTTTCCATCATGCTAGGGTGCACACAAGCTCAAAAAACGCCTATTTACTCTTGCCATGAAAATCCCTAAATATACAAAATATATAATCACTAAAATATAATATAATAATAATAAACGTTTATTTCAGACCATAGATCCATATGTGTTAGTAACAAAAATATCCTTATATACTAGTGTTAGTAAAATACATAATAAAATAAGAATTAAATTAAATGCCAGCCAGCTGGAGCAGCTGCAAACAGTTTACGAAATAACTGAATGCAGCCTTATCCAGCGAACTAGCATCGGCGAGTCCCACCGATCTGCCAACGCGCGCAGAATACTGTTGGGACTGTCACGCATGCGCCTGAGGTGAGAGGCGCGTCGCTTCCTCATGATGGCCGCTGAATATAGACATAAATATATTTATTTTATCTAATATGATTGGTAGTATTTGGGGAATATTAACGCGGGGATAGAATTCCTAACCTTAACAGTTCGCAATAGAAATAAGGAACCAATCGAGAGGTTGGACCACAGACGTCATAGCAACACTTTATTAAATCATCTAAAAGGCATCTTCGTTAGCGAAATAGTGCAATTATACAATCGATTACATAGCGGGACGTTCCTAAATCACAACATTCCCGATTCGTCATAGCAATCGTTAAATTTTACGTGAATACATTGATAATTAATGTACGCTGTGCCTCAATTCATGTTTATTCGATATTTTCTTAGACGGAACAAAATTGCTATCAACTAGAGTAACATTATTACGCGGGAATAAGATTTTTATGAAATAAATTTGTTATTATCGCGACGGGCGGTGTGCTCATTACCATCATTAGAGTAATAGACTTGCTCGGTATTTTTATTTAATAATCTCATAATATATCTAGTACTTGTTTTCATATGTTTATTTTACAACTAAAATAAAGTCTTCACATAAATAAATATGTTTGCCTTAGTGAAGATAAAGAACAATCAGTATCGAATTAAATTTCCACAAAATTATCTAAGGTATTGATTTTTGAACAAGCTTTTTAGATTATTTCTTTGAATAGTCGGTAATTAGCCAACTGTATGATCGAATCGTTATCGATAATCGTTTAGGCAAGTATATCGTTATTATTCGTGATCGTTAGCGCGTCGACGCCTTTCTGTTTCGTAAAAATCATTGTACTAAATAATTTTACATTGTTTTAACCCTGGACGTTAAAAATAACATATTTCGTAATTGAAATTCGCTTTGTCAATAATAATATTGCACCTAAAATGTACTTAACGGTTATAGTATAACGGTATTTATATGAATTTTATTAAAATAACGTGATAAGTAGACATTTATTAATGAAAATCACAGAAAAAACGTATGTAGCTGACGCCTATTTATGTTATTAATTTTGTTTCAATACATTGTACATAATGTAGTATTCATTTCTAAGTTGGTATTCACATGGGCACAGACACTTTCAGAATACTACTTAACATCTAGTTAATAAATGAATTGAGAACATGATATCCAAAGCAAAAAACAGCTGGATCAAAAACCTTGTATTCAAAGTGTCTGGTTTTTTTTTCACACGCCCGTCCAGGTGGAACGGCCAATTATATTCGGTTATCAACAATCATATCATGTTTCTGATCTAGTTTTTGAAGATTTTTGGGGTTCATTCTTTGATGCCTTGTTAATTTTGCCTAGTGCTAAGATTAGTTTAAGTAGTGACTAGACTTCAAAAAAAACACATACATGCATGTGCCGTTTATATTTATCTTCGTCTCATCATTATCTTCAATTCTTGTATTGCCTTGTATATTTCAAAATATATAGGTACTGTTATAGTATTTATTACTAAGTTACATAAAAGTTAAAAATTGTTCCGGAGGAAATAATTTAGAGAGTTCGTCTCAAAATAATCATAAAACATGGTTTTCTCATATTTTGATTTGAATGAAAATTCATTCAAGTCAAACTTCTAAATGCCTGCAATGGGTTTTCTCCAATATTTAAGTTGTGACTTTTTTAAGTAATAAAATAAATAAATATGAGTCTTACCGATAACTCTATTTCTTAGGAATGTTTCCAGTTGAAAATTTAAAGATCTTTCTGTAAATGTATCAAAAAAGGCAGAAAAATTCTTCAGACAAAATCTGTCTGCGTTCAAAATCGCGTGCGAACGAATTAATTTCACAGCATTGTGCGTTGACCAGTTACAGTTTGAACATCTCGTATGATCCAATTTGTGACCGTTGACCTATAGACCGTTAGGGCATATGCAGATATGCATATTTATCTTTATCTCTTCACTATTCTTAAATAAAAAAGTAAATATTTTACGAATATGTCATGTTATAAAACTTAATCTTTCCAAAAGTTATGTCTCTTTGAAACAAGTGAACAAAAGTTTAGTCCATATCTCTTTATATATTATATTGGAAGCGCAAGGAATGAGGGCGCTCATTAGTGTCAAATATTATTAATTATACGCTTATTTAAATAGATTAATTAGGAATTAATATCATGGCAACCCTGAAGAAACGATAAGCTATTTGAGTTCAGTTTTAATATAGTTTACTAATTCATTTATGGTTCTCAAGTTACTTTAATTTTAATCTTAAAATAAATAAGTATATACGGTAAGACCCGAACCGGTATTTCTTGAATGAAACTACTAGTTGCAGTAATCTATTGTATCTAAAACATAAACACTTCATTAAGAGCCATCACTTATGTAAGGTGGATAAGTTTGCTTGCTGATTGGTAGTCATGGTACAGTCAATAGCACATCAAGTTATCTAAAGTCATCTCAAATTCGTCCTTATTACCACCACTTCCACTACAAGAGTTCCAGGCGGGTATCTTAACATATAGTTGACCGTACTTATTTTTAAATTCATTATTTACTATCATCAACTTTTTAAAATTTTGAATGGATTTCACGCATTTGTATGTTAATGTAAATAGCAAGTTTATCTCATTTATTTACATGTACATAAGTTCTACTTTTTAAAATTTCAATAATAATGCGAATTTTGCAGTATTGGAATCCATGACCTCTTTATTGATACGTCCACGTAACATTAGTTAAAAAAGTTATGTCATTCCCACCGCTCATACACTATTGGTGTAGTATTTGCTAAGAAAATACGCTTTTTCTATTAGTTCGGCCTAGATTCGATATGAGCAAACTTCGGAACTAAAGTGGTTTTATGTACAATGGCGTGGAAAATTAAGTCTGTCTACAATGTCTTATGAGTTTTTGTTTCACTTTTCAACTTAATCTAATATCGAATTTTAATTTTGCTATAGAATTTTAAATACATTTTTCTTGCGTGTCGAAGCAGGAATATATTCAGTCATTTTTAATTGGCGATTTGATTGACTACAGACTAAGATAATATCCCACAAAATATTATAAGGGTTATAAATATATATATTTTACATTGTACTTTTTAACAGAGTTACGAATCTCTGTAGTGTTCTGGCGTCTGCCATACGGATACTAAATATACTTGGTATCATCGTATAGGTTAGTAGATATTTTTAGACATTATGATAGTAGATAGATTTGTGTTTCAAACAGGCTTAATGTGTCTAAGTTCTTCTTCTTATGCTTTACTTAATCCCATTTTAAATGTGATCTACGCCCAATATTTATAAATCTAAAAATAATGTTATTTAAAGATTGGACACCTATGCTATCCTGCCTGTAGTGCAGGCCGGTACTTATGTCTGGGGTTAATATAGGATATAATAATATTGTAAAGTCATATAATGCGCATTGTAAAATTACTTCACACATGTACACGACGATATGCGTAGGTGCCTGTGAAATGAGCAGCCAATTCAGTTCCTTCGGCCGAACACAATTTTCCAATTTAGTCTATTGTTGGCAGTGTCGCAGAGTGATTAGTGGACATCTGTGAAATCTTGAACCATCAATGAGGAATCTAAGGATGGTTTAAATTCCATTAACAACTGGCCTCACGTGTTCATTTAAAAGCTGTTCGTTTTCGTTAGTTTTCAAATTAAATCTAGTATTCTTGTTATAGCCATATCTACAGTTCTATCGATGTGGCATACTCGTACATGTGGATCTCTTTTTGTATGTTTTAATTCCATTCCAGATTCCATTCCATTCCAGTCATTACTTCTAGTAATTAGTGTAATGACTGTTTGATGCCAAAATAAAGAGAAAAAAATCCATATGAGCGTAGTGTTAAAAATCGAAACAGAAGTCAAAGCCTTCAAAGTCGGTGAACAACATAACATATTATTTTACGACTTTGCTAACATTAAACATCGTTAACTGAAAACATGACAGTTATAGTAAATAGCAGAAACTTAGCTAAGTCAACAATGTCACAGGACTGAGAAACACTTAAGACTACTGTTAACTTGTACTGGTATTGAACAAGCAAGTTACTTGTAATAAAGATATGCGAATGAACTTCTATCCAATTTTGACATAATTAACGTGTTTGTTTTATTTAATATTGCAATGTATTTTTGCTTTATGTTTACTTACTCTATTTGATAGATATTAGATGAAGTAAGTTACACCTATCGAATGTATTCTCAACAGTGAAATTTGCATGTATGTATGTCGAACTAGGAATGGGCTGAAACGGGAAAGTAGACGTTAATTGATTATTTAATGTATTTATTTTATATACATATATATATATATATATATATATATATATATATATATATATATATATATATATATATATATATATATATATATATATATATTCTGATTTCAAAACTACATAAATTCGCATAAATTCCAACAAATACTTTACGAAACCGATTACAAAGCGAAACTGTCTCGCATTCTCTTCACACAGCACAATACGACCCTTGCATGTCATTGTGTGACCTTACATAAGGTGCAACTCAGTTTGAGCGGGTTCATAAGCGGAGCGAATTCGTTTCTTATTTCATCCACTACGCAACTACTCTGTTCCAAATAAATCGTTGTTTTAAATATTTCAAGATTCGAGATTCTTCTAAAATTAAATGCGTGTTTACAAAATAAAATTTGAAGTACGATATTTTTTTTAATATTTTTCCAATATTAATCACTACTTCAAGAGCATGTTATTGCAAATCTGACTTTGAATATATTTTTTTACGAATTGCATTTATTTAGTGTAATACATAATAAATAATAAACGCCGAAATTTGAACCTCAACTGGAGCATTGTGTGGTTATTCCCACGGCCGCATTGGGCAGTTTCCAAGGTCACGCAACCTTGTATTTTTGTCCTCTGGACGTTCCACTCCGCGGTTCTAGGGTGCCAGTATTATATTCAAACGGGTTTTATTTGTAACAATATTTTTTTCTCGGATCAAAGACGTTATGGGTTTGCAATGCCTTTTGAAGGGTGGATCATTCTTCCGTGTATATATCTATACATTTATTTATCTGTTGTACATGAAAATGTTTGCAAACTGGATAAAAAAAATTGGCTCCAGCTTTTCAGATAATTTTTAAACGATTATATGTCTTATAGCGATGATAATAACTGTCTCGTTTTCGTCTTTGCTTTTAATAATGTTATCAAATAAAACAACTTTCGTTGAAATCGTAATCACAATGTAATGAAGTACATCATCAAAATAATTGCACTATATTTTTTATAAAACCTAAAATGATAACAAAAAGCGTACAACACTAGTTTAGTGGCCGTATAAAAAACGACGCGAAAAAGAAAAAGATTAATGACGTTCGGTTTTATTGCCGGCGTAATAGCGGTCGTCCTGAGATGTTTACCTGGTGTGTTTAAAAATGTATCATTTTGGTTTTTGTCTTGATCTTGTCTTCAATTTGATTTTGGTGCCAGTGTTTTAGGCATCAAAAAATTAATCACACGTATGTTTATATGGTGCAGTTGAGTTGTTTTGAATGAATAAATGAACTTTTATTGCCAAAAGTTAAACACCACAACACAACACAAAATTTTGTGGTTTTATTTTTTTAAATCCATTAATACTTCGTACACTGAATGAAACCCCGGCCTTGTTTCGGATTTATTTTAAAGACTCATTTAAAAACATATATATTGATTGCTTGAAACTTCATTGCTGTTTTAATTTTACAAAGACACATTAAAAACAACTGCAGGTACAAAAAAGATCAATATCGTTATTACTTCTCAGCCAATATTCATATTATTAATAAATTCATTATCTTATGCATTAATAAGAAAATATCCGTGAAATTAAAAGACCTTGTGGCGCTATTGTTATTGAAATTATGACTATGTATTTTGTGATGACTACTTATATAAACACAGTTACTTCAATCTGTTAGTCATCTTATAATAAAAGTAAAACTGACTATCTGACCTCGTGTGTATGGTAAAAAATGTTTAATTAAACATGAGTAATATTTTTGTTATTATGAAATCATGTATTTTTCGAGGAGTTCCTCGTTATCATAAAAAACTCACGAATGATAACGTTTATTCAAATGTTTTTATATCGTTTAATTAAATTAAATATGTATCCTTCGCAGAATTATAAAATCCTGCGAGATCGCTCGGACTGGTCTTCTAAACCAGTTTGATCTCAAATAAAACTTTTCTCAGCCAACAACGAAGGTTATTCAAAACCAAGCATAGACAAAATTATCTTTTTTAAACAAGGCCGCAAACAAATTACCGAAATCCTCGCTCTCGTGACCATTGCCAACGTAACAGTCATTACATCCACTCCTAAAGAACTTACACATGAGTCATTATTTAATGATGCTATTTAGACCTCGAATAATATTAAAATTATCTCATTCTTTTGTTCCCGCAGGTCGTGTTTCCATCGTTTCGTATTTACACAAATGTCAACGAAACTACATGTGAAAACCCAGAGAGACCCGAGTGTGTAGACGATAGCGAAACCGAAACGAATTTAAATATTTAATAGTAACCCAAGCATTCCAAATTCAAACTAACGCTTAACATTAAATGTTGCCATATTAACATTAACTAAATAGTAGTACTCGATAAACGAACGAATAAGTGAGTAATCGATGATTAAGTGAATAAAAAAATAGTGTCAAGAGCAGTAAGTGTGTGTCAAGGGGTTCAGCAACTTTCCTTTTGTAGAACTGTGTCTCGATGACATCGATCGCGATAAAATAGTGGTGAATCGTTTAAAAGTAACCTTCTCGGGAGAATTGTGGGAGGATTTGGCGGTCCTTTCGCAGTGTTCGTGAGCTGGTACTTGGTGAAACGGAAAGTGATTTGAGAAAAAAATAAATTCGAATTATGAAAAGTGTGTGTGCGTGATCATGTCAAATCAAGCGTATTACAAGGAGCGCCTGGGGTTTGACCCCCAGGAGGAAGGTGTGAACGGGAACGCGTATTATGACGCGCCCCCTCCGCAAAAGAAGAGACACAGAGGCGAGCGAAATGGAGCAGAGAGCCATGATCATGTCTATGAGGAGAACCTAACAAAATTCAAAGGTACAACTTGTTGGGAGTTCTTTATTCAACAGTCAGGTTCGTGGTGACGGGATATAGAGAATGCGAGTGGCGTGTCGATGTTGTGGCAACCCTAATTTTTAACCATTTGTTGCCGAACAAATTCATATCTTTTATTGGTGGTATCTGTTGTTTCCGCATTTTTGTGTGTTCATATAACACTGTTTTTTGTTCTATTGATTTATTAGCAAAGTACTTAATCAGCGTGATAGTTGATGTTGTTTTAACCGTTTTAACTTGCTTGTTTTCTTTATTCAATCATTATATCATTTCAGCCAATTGTAAATAATGATCCAATAGATTTATTCTCTAAACTACATCGTAAACCAATCCTCGATCATACGTAGAAAACGATTTGTTTTGAATCCATTCAAGATTCATTTTTATGAAGTGCGCAAAAAAATTTAAACGAATGAGATTTCGTTTTTAAATTATTCGAATAATTTTCTCGCCAAGGTTAAGATTCATCTGTCAATGTCACCGATTTTCAATGTGAACCACTAAGTTTTAATTTTATTATCTTGAATAATTTATTAAATACATATTTTCAACAAAATTAAGTTTTTGTTAGGCGTAGTATTATATAATAACGATATAGTATAGAAATTATAATAATGTAATCATAAACAGCCGAATTCTTAACTGGCTATTTATATCATTTATTTTTCGTGGAGAATAAGGAATGTAGCGAGTTGACACCTATATTTGTGACTCTAAATAAGGTGTGTGCTCCCTTACCAGTAAACATTCGCTTAATTAATCATATTTTTACGTGATCCTTTTTTCAAATCTTGTATGGATCATAAAAACACCTCGAAAACTGCGTCCCATCTTGGGTATTTACCATTATAGGTTACTGTCATAAACTGCAATGTGTGTGGACGAACACACATATTTCAGAGTATAACAGTACTAGTTGAAGCCGGTAGCTCCGCACGAGAATCCTATGTTTGGGTTTCGGAATTCTATCAAAATCGGCACAGCGGTTTAGCCGTGAAAGACAGGCAGACTTTTGCATTTATAATATTTAGTATATTGAAGTATATATTTCAATGGGACGATGACAGAAAAAGCTATAGACCCCGTCGTATCTTCTATTTCGTTCATACAAGAAAGAGTGCGTACTTATTGGATAGACATGAGAAGAAACGAGACAGTGCGCTGACATCCTTTGTTTGGGCCGGAAAATGTAAATCCTCTGTCACATTTAGTTTCATTCGTCCATTTATACTATTATTATAAAGAGGTAAGCGTTTGTGAGTTTGTATGTTTGAGGCGGGTAATCTCCGAAACTAGCGAATCGATTTCAAAAATTATTTCACTATTAGAAAGGTACATTATCCAAGATTGTTATAAGCTATCTTATATTTTATTTTGACGACCTCGGTGGCGCAGTGGTAAAGTTCTTGCCACTGAATCGAGAGGTCCCGGGTTCGATCCCCGGTCGGGTCATGATGGAAAATGATCTTTTTCTGATTGGCCCGAGTCTTGGATGTTTATCTATATATGTATTTGTTATAAAATATAGTATCGTTGAGTTAGTATCCCATAACACAAGTCTCGAACTCACTATGTATTTTTCTTGGTGTTTGCAATGTGACCCACAAGACATTCATGTTTTGTAACGAGACGCCCACTGTATTTTTTGCGCCAATTATGGCCGCAATGGAAAGCAAGAGTTCCTTTCAATTTTCGATTCCTTGTGTGGGTGTATCTTGTCCTTGCGCAATCAACAATTTTAGCCCGCGACTTTACTAGATTTAGCCCGTTTTGTTCGTGTTAATTTCCAGCAGGAAATATATTTTTCTAGCATGTTCAAATTTAATTCAATTTGAACCGGTAGTTTAAGAATTTTAACTTGTTAAAATTCGTAATAACTTAAGACAGAAGGTCCCTTAAGTAGGGACTAAATAAATTAATCGACTTGGTAACATGGCTCTTACAACTTTTTACGGTAGAAAAACTGAGCTGCGAGACTTGGGTTTTTTACAGCATGTTTTTGATGGCATACATTTTACAAACATAAGAACACTCGATTAAATTATTAACTTCGAATTAATTTATTTTTTGAACATAGGTAACACAGGTTGACATGATATTGTGAAAATGTGCGCTTATATCCCGCCATGGGGCATGAAAAATTAATTAAAAATAACATATAGATGAAGCGAATGAAGATACATGCGTTAACAAATTCTATTATGTCATATAGGTTTACAAATAATTTATATTAATGTCAAACTGGTTGAATTGAAAATATATAAATAAATTCTATTGTCATATAGGTTTACAAATAATTTATATTAATGTCAAACTGGTTGAATTGAAAATATATAAATAAATTCTATTGTCATATAGGTTTACAAATAATTTATATTAATGTCAAACTGGTTGAATTGAAAATAAAGTCTAATTGATAATAAATAATAATGAACTTTTTAAAATTTTACATTTAGTTAATTTTGTCTGTAACAAATTCGTTGATTGAATAGTGGGGCTTTACCTAAGTAAATCTATAAATTTTTTCTTGAACATTTTAAAACATGCAATATTTCTTATATCAATAGGCAAAGAGTTATATAATTTATGTGTCATTAAAAATATACTTTTATGTATAAAAGGAGTGTTACATTCTTTGATATAAAGTTTACCAAGTCGGCTACATTGTCTTTTAAATATAAAAATTTCATTAATCTATTTTTCTTAGTGCACGTCAGTGCCTATAATTTATTTTCATGATATTTTCGCGGGTCTACTGCAAGAAATTTCTATAGATATAAGTACCTAGTACCTTTGCTAGTAAATATTTACATTTGTATGATATAATCCACATCCTGTGATCCACAATAAAGATGATTTGATTTGATATGTTGTGTACAAATAAAAACGATACGTTACCACGGCAGAGGCAGACGTACAGATCACAGACACGTTAAACTTATACCTAAATCTCCTTCTATCGTCAGGGATTAAAAAGTGCGCGCGAACTAGAGAACAGTTGAAGAGAAATCTATTATCATTTCAAAGAAAGGGACAGACGACAAATAGTATCAGATAGTGTTATCTTATCACTTATCGGTAAACAGATAACACACGTGAATCTGGGTGAGGGGTACGTGTAAGCGTTAAAACGTGTGATTAAGATTAGGTGAAAATCTGTTTGTAAACACAGCTTTATGCCTTAACAATTACTACATAATTGAACTAGTATTAAACTTTTATGCCCACACCACAGACTTATTACAAGTATTTTAGTTAATAATTATTTTACTTTCCCTTGTTCAAACAAGGATGTTTTTGATGGCATACATTTTACAAGCATAAGAACACTCGATTAAATTGTTAACTTCGAATTCTTTTATTTTTTGAACACAGGTAACACAGGTTGACATGATATTGTGAAAATGGACACTTATATCCCGCAATGGGGCATGAAAAATTAATTAAAAATAACATATAGATGAAGTTTTACAATCTGCGCAGATTGAAATGTCGCTGGCTTATTTTACATTTTTTCTTCCATTAATGCATGCACGCGTGCAACTAATGCATGCACATTAGTTGCCCTTTGCCATCCTATATTTTTATGTTCATATTATATGAAAATTATAAGAATTATAATTTAAAATTTCATCTTACTGAAGTCACATATAGTGATTCATCCTTCCATTTTAATTACGAAAAACCGCGGTAGATTATTATGACCTCATTGACATGTCACAAATCAAAAATATGTTCTAGATGTGTCTTTACATTACAAGACACTGTAATTAACTTTAATGCTAAGAACGAACCGTGCTCCCGTTCTGGATAAATTTATACGTTCCTTCTATCTACCTAGTAAGAATGTATGTATATGTAAGCGGGACTGACTTTGCGGTCATTCTGCACTTTAGCTATTTTATGTCCGTGCATAACCAATCGGTTGATTGTTGATTAATTAATTGGAATCCTTCTGGTAATTCTTGGAATAAATTCTGTCTGTGGATGCTTCAACTAATGTGTCTTTTATACTAATAAAATATACATGTTATCATAAAGCAAAAAAAAAAAACCCATCCGTTTTCTTACTTTTCGTCTCCACTTCGCACGGTCGTCGGCACCAGACTGACAGACTAGTTGTCAGACCGTATATCATCTTTGACGACATCAAGCCAGCGCTTCTTGCGTTTGCCCATTCTGCCGGGGCCAGGCGGGAGCGGCATAGCCGGAATTTGTTCCCTACGTAATTTGTTTATGTATAATTAAATATGTGCCTTGAATAGTCTATATAGACATATTATATATTTGAAACTTTCGCGTTCATCAGCCCTTCTTGCCAAACGACGCTACTCTACAGATGACTGTACACTGTTTGGACTAATTATATCACACATATTGTTTCTGCAAAAAAATGGCGATCGATAAAAACTGGGATAGGGCAAAAAAAGAGGTCGTTACTATGAATCATTGTTTAAATTGCGATCAGATCACACTGGACCTATTTAACGTCTATATATTCAGTGATTCGAATTTAGAGAGTTCGTTCTAGCTTCATGCGCGGCTGTGATGCCCATAACCCGGGATTCTCGCAAGAACTAGTTAAGTATCTAAAATCTAAATGTAAGATTCGACTGTTGATTATGACGGGCCGTCTGCCTGACGTCAACTCTATTTGGGAATGCTATTGTATACAACCTACATAGGGTAGGTAGATTACATCTACATAGGGTATTATTCTAGGGCGAGATTCTCCTCCTCATGTCGTAGTAGAAGGAATGGAATCCTAATCTAATATTATAAATGCGAAAGTAAGTTCGTTTGTTTGTTACTCTTCACGCTCTATCTACTCAACCAATCTTCTTGAGATTGTATACATGTAGTTTGACATAGGCACAGATTAAATAATACCCCAGTAACATAGGGTACCTTCCATCCTGGAAAAAA
Source organism: Plodia interpunctella (assembly GCF_027563975.2). NCBI lineage: Eukaryota > Metazoa > Arthropoda > Insecta > Lepidoptera > Pyralidae > Plodia > Plodia interpunctella. Next base: position 5,298,418 of record NC_071315.1, read on the forward strand.
AAACGTGCAAAAGCTAGTAGACAATAAAGTTTATTAGAACAATATTATCGTTCTTCTCCTTCTATATTTGTTCCACCAAGACCTTGAAAATTGGAAGTTGCACTATTGCAACGACCCAGTTCCTTATCAGCGAACATCCTGCATTGTTGATGCACTAGATGCTATCAGCAATTGCGTTTCGCGTCAGGAATACCTGATTTTGAATGCAAGCTCTTGAAAACTAATGGTGACCAACTTTAATTGCTTATTTGCAAAACGTCTGTTGTCTCGTATTGTCGCTTTTAAAAATGTGCCTACAACTTAGACATAAAATTTATATTTCTTATAATACCTTTTTTCAAAGGTTAAAAGACAATAAATTCGAAATTTTTAATTTAAATCCCATTCCTAAAGTGTGAAGAAGGAGTAGCACTTAACTATTATTATAAATACCAAACCTTCTTCAGGAGTCACTATCTATTCCGTGCTAGTAGCTTCTGAGTTTATCACGAACAGACAGAGAGACAGAAGCTGTAGAGGACTTAGTTTTATAATATTTTAAAAAATATATAAAAAGCACCACGTAAGGACAAGTAAATTGAAATTAGATTCTGTCAATCATAAATTGATAAAGTTTATCACAGACTTCGGAATATCGATCAGTGCACTGACAGACTATCCAATGTGGCGTAGGCATAGAGACCCACGCAGTCAAAACTAACACTTAGCATTCTAGAAACTTGTCCAGAACCAGACGTTGCTTAATTGGGTCAGAGTGGGCGGAGACAGGTTGCATTCCTTGTCTTGGAAGCTTAGATTTATATGGTTGGATATAATATTTAAATCTTCTTGTATCGTAAGTAATTGTACTGAAGAATCATCTTTACTCGTAAGAATTGGTTTGCACCAGTCAACTTTAACGTGTGCAGAAAACGCTATTTTGTCTAAACGACAGCGGCACGTTAAAATCTACGTCAATATTGACGGTGCAACTCATCCTAATAAATAAAGGAATGTAAGTAAAAGACAGTTATGATAGAAGTTAAAATAAAGAAACACTTGATATAATTGAATTCGCATCGCTAACAAACCCACATGTTTCGTCTCGGTGCATCAGCTGCAACGAGTGCATCGTGTTGATTGAATCGAGCACGCTTCGTCGCTTGCCGGTTAACACTTATTCGTCGTGTGCTAGATTGCTTTATTATATGCTCTGAAATAATTATTTTGGAATGAAGAAACTCACTTCGTTACTCATTTTTTGTGCAAATGTCCTCTATGCATCAAAATCTGTGATGAAAAGGTAGCAATACATTTTGAGACTCGCCAGGGATATAATATGATGAAGATACTTAAAATTGGACAAGTACGAGTATTTCCTTTTCAAAATCAAAAATGTATTTGGACCTTGCGTCGAAATAATAAATCGTAATACTATTATTATATAAAAGTATTATTCATATAAAAGTTAAAGTATGTTTTGTCACGTTTTGTGTGCGATTATGAAAAAAACAAAAATAATATCCTATCCCTCGATTTGTTTTTATACGTTTTTGAGAACTTGTCAGAGTCAGAGTCTCTCGCCCTATTTCGAAGTCTAAAATATTGAAAAGAATGCACGTGTTTAATAAAATTGAATAATTAAAATGACATTTTGATTTTAAATACATTTTTTTATGCTTTAAATTAAAATACCATTATGGCATAGTACCATTACGTACCATTATGTAGTTGTAGTAGTAATAAATTCACCTATGGGCTTAAAAAAAATCTGCAGCGAATCGGTAGTGAATTGAAAATCATCAGGCCCATGCTTTTAAAAGAAAAAAATATGTTACTGCACCAATGGCGACGGTCAAACTTATTCATTTTACATTTTCTTCATTTATTCGACATTACGATAAAGAAACAATGGATCGTTGTGTCGTAATATATACTCGTGTGGCATCAATAAAGAATATAATACCTTTATCAACAAGACGCGACATTGTTATCATTAAAATTTATATAACGCATCTGTCCAATTCAAAGATGGCCGTTTAAAATGCATGAATGTGTCTTGCGGCTGCAACAGCGTCAATTGCGTTATTAAATGAATGTTTATGGTCCAATTTCTTGATAAATAAATGCATGCATTCAATTTGATTCGTTCTTATTGTATTGTAAAGATTCTTCCTTATTAGGTTTGAAGGTTTGTCGTCTTCTCCGGTGAAATTTCCATTCAATTCAAAATTTCAATTTTCCATAGCAAGTGGACAGACTCGCAACTGAACAAATTAGCAACTGGCCAGGACATGCACAGTCCACCATAACATAACCTCTTGTACAGTCGTTTGTGTAATATTGATTTGCATGTGTTTCATGAAATCCGGAATGAATTTTCGAAATCGGATGAAAATTTATCTATCAATGATCATATCTATCAATATCAGACGTTTTATGTTCTGTAAGCCACATTTAGGTCGTTTACATTATCTGCAGCTCATTTGGTCAAGTCTCCTCTAATGCACGCCGAGCTTTACGATATTGTGCACTTCTCCATAATTCCAACGGGATCTCGGATCGGGATCTAGTTTGCCTTGCTTTCTACCATCAACATTTCATCCATGGTCTCCAGCAGTTTACAGTCACATACTTCGCTTCCTTTCTCCCTATAACATTTGTGACTTGTCCAACGACGCAATTTTTGTCCAGTTCTGAAATAAGAAGGGTCTTTCCTTCCCTTTCCTCGTCGAATTTAGATTTTTCGTTCAATCGTATCATCTTCCATATAATATGCGGAACCCTTTGTGACCACTTGTATGGTTTGCTAATCTGTTTGGGATTTAGATTCGCCAAAGACAGAGCCTGTATTGAAAATTGGAATGCGCCCAGATCTTATGATTACTTCTTAGTGTTCATGAATGCCTGGATCAGGATGCACTAATGGGCCATCGTGTCTGTTAATTGGGATGCCAATTTATATAATCTGTTGCCGCTATAACAATATTTATATTACATTATTATTACAGAATGAAATTAATATAATGACGGGCATTTATACAACTGTCGACTTTTGCCGGTAAAGATAATGGCACGGAACACTTCGTGCGAATCCGACTCGCACTTGGCTGGTTTTATTTTTTTCTTCTGTGTCTGTGAGAAGATCCGAGATGATTTCACTATTAAAACTGATACGCACTTTCACACCGTCCGCCATACTTCCGATAGCCAAATAATTTGGCACCGTCCTAATGTTTGTAAACGAAAATAGCCTAGTATTAATAGACCAGATTAGATTGTCATCAATCAAGAGCGCGGTTCGTTCACCCAACACCTTTTTAATTCGGCCGTGTTATAATGTTGACATTATTGAAAATGATGCGTGATTTAACAATGCTGTTGTTTTGAATTGTGGTCATTCACGTGTTAATAGTTTCATTCATCATTCATTCTTTTTGTTGACGATCGGGGAAGCGTAAACTGTGATGGAAGAGCTGCTGTCAACATTTTCTCTGTGTCCGGCCATTTTTATTCACCTTTTCCAATTACACTACCGATTTTGATGGAATAGTTTGGATGTAGTTAAAATTCAGAACAAAAATTGACTACTTTTTAAATTATAGGACCTTAGTAACCATCCATACCATACTAATATCATAAATGTAAAGTGTGTTTGTACTTCTTTTACGTCAAAACAGAGCGTTGGATAGATATGATTTTTGGTGTGGAGATAGAGAGAGCTGAAGAGTGACATAGGTTACTATTTACCGCAGACATAGTCGCGTGGTTCAGCTAGTGCTTAGTAAAATTGTATCATCTCGCGTAATCTTCGTATGTGGTCTAACAACACTGTAACCATTGATAAAATTTACAATATCTCTTTCATTGTATGCTGTATACATACATATATAAAGAAACAGATATACGTCATATCTTACATGGTGATCAGTATAGTATGAAGGATGCATTGTGAAGATACGATAAGGACTAGTGACCTAGAGAAAATTGAATTATAGACGTGGTAACCTGCTCTACATGTTAATTTAAATTCAAAATTAAAACTAAATTAAACCTAAAAGAAACTAGAACTTTTTTTTTCTTTTTTTTTAACAGACATGTTTAATTCTATAATACTTTTCTTAACAAAAATTGTTCAGCTAGTAGGTACTTAATAAAATTTAATAATTAAAAAAAACTAAGGGTGCGTTACTCTAGTCAACTTTGTCGTTAACTTTAACCTGAAACCAAATTACAAAAAACAAAGTACGCCATTTTATCGGCGGTAACGTTAACGTAAAAGTTGATTGGTGCAACTCACTCTAAATTAATTTAAAAACAATCTAAAAAATGGTAGTAGGATGATAGTTTTCGTTACATTATTTTTAAACTAGCTGCGCCCCGGGGCTTCGCTCCCATGGGAATTTCGCGACAAAAAGCACCCTATGTTCTTCTCCGTACTTCAAACTACGTGTTAGCAAAATTTCAAGAAGATCGGTTAATGAGGTAAAGCGTGAACAAACAAACTTTCGCATTTATAATATTAGTTAGGATAGCAATTTATTTTTGTTTACTTTTTACTTTTTTTGTAAAAATCTAACAGTTGCAATAGTAAAGATAATTTATTGGCAAATTTTTTGCTTTTTCTAATTCTAATTTATTGCCTTTATCATATCAAATTTAATAATCGAAGTTTTTATTTTTAGGGTATTACCCCGTTTGATAAGATGTCCAATTTAGGTAAATTCGCGTGACAAAAATACACGTTTTGTAGTATTTTGGTATTATCTGATAAATTGATTTAGATTGCTCATTTCTTAAAAGTTGCTTTCGAGTTTTTACTTTAGGTTATTGATTAAAATGTGATATCCTACTAATATTAAAAATGCGAAAGTTTGTGAGGATGTTTCTGTGTTTGTATGTTACTTTCACGCAAAATCACTGAACGAATTGTTATGAAATTTCGTACACGGTTAGAGTATAACCCATGAATAACAGTTTTCATCCCGAAATTCCCAATGGAGCGAAGCCCCGAGGCGCAGCTAGTATAAACTAAACCCGTACAACCCATAACTGTGTAGTTAAAGCATTTAATCAAAACTAGATCGATTAATATTTTTTATATTATTTTAGTAGTTAACAACAGCCAACGGCAAACAGCTAGTAAGAAATATTTAGACAGTGATGTCCTCGTATTGAAATGTAGGCTGTTATATATTTGTTTTATATTATACGTGCGGTAAGATCCTCGTCCCGTCCAGCCACGGGAAGCCGGACACTAAAACCACACGGTGCCAATGCAAATCGCGTGCGCCAAGTGGGTCTGAGAATCGGATGTGGGAATAGACATTTTGATGTCAACAAATATTATATTTAAGAGAATATTAACAACAGAATTCATAATAATTTCTGTAATCTAAGATATTAATTTAATTTGTTTTCGGTTCCAGATGAACGGGACGCCATCCAGAAGAAAACGTTCACGAAATGGGTCAACAAACACCTTGTAAAGGTACATATTCCTTTCTATTTAACATTTTTCTTTACATACTTAAGTACAGTCAACCGCATGTCAGGTTACGCCACATAGAACTTATGCAACGTTGATAGGGGCGAATTTGCTATGACTTTGATTGGATGTTTATTGTACATGTTATTGTTATTGTTTGTAAGTATGAGCTGTCACACTTTTACGCGTGGAAAATATAGGGAAATGTATGAATGAAAAGCGAATGCAAAAAACTGAAATCAAACCAAAGGAAGATCATTTAATTACATTTAAACTGTCATATATTTAACTAGCCACCCATCCGGGGTTCGCTCGAATAAAAATATAAATTATACATACACTTGAACCTTCCTCGGGAATTACAATATATATGAGTAAGAACCTCATAAAAATATTTGCTCATAAAAGTAGTTTTGAGTTTGTTTGACTATGTTTTAATACATAAGGATAAGGAAGAATATAATAATAAGCGTGTTCATTTGAATGCGCCATGTTTATTAAAAATGGTGATTCCATAAAGGATACACGTCTTTTATGGAATGGAATGGTCGCTAGGAAACCGTCAAAATATTATTAAGTGCAAAAGCATCCTTACGTATTAAAATCCTATGTGTCGGCCATCAGTATGCAAAGCGCAAGTGCAACACACGACTGCATTTAATTAGGCATGACTGTCATAACGTGACGTTTAGATTTGACATGACGATTTATCGGACACGATTCCAAACATCTTGTCGGCAATCTATCGGACGCTTAAACATCTTGTATCGGACACTCTCAACAACAAAAATTCTTTCGGTAGTTTTTGGGTTTATCGCATTCATACAGACAGAAAAAATACATACAGAAAAAAAAGTCCTAAGTAATCTAAGGATTAAAAAAATATATATTTGTTATTGTTTTTTCTACAATAAAATAAACTAATATCACTTTATTTGTATAAATTAAACAAACCAGCTCACTGTTTGCATTCCAAACAGAAAGTGACACAATTGTTATCAAATATTGTTATATTTATTCTGATTTGTCTTCTTAAATCTAGACAAATAATTGAATTGGAATTCCATACAAAAATAATGATATTCTGTTCATTATTCAATGAACTGTATAAGACATACATACATAACATTTACAAAAACACTGTGCTGATTCTTCAGTTACGAAATCAGTGTGATCTTCCTAGCTGTATGGCGGGTTTATTTGGTGGAAATTAGAGTACGTAAATAGTGTAAGTGCTTATGAAAAAAAAAATGGGTTGCACTCCGGGAGTGCCGGCAGAAGTGAAAAATTAAATATTAACGTTGTGCATTTTTGACGTCTTACGAATTTTCGATCAAGTCCCGTGTCCTCACGCGATTTTAACATTTTTTACCCATCACAAAAAGTACACAAAGCCCCTAAAGAAGTTTTCACTTCAAAAATATCTTGTTTACACCCCTTTCCTTTGGTTGACTTTTACAATCCGCGCGGCAAAGTAGCCGGCTTATTCTATTGTATTCTTTCGCTTCCAAATCAACATAGAAGAATGTATATTAAAATTCGCAAATGTTGTTGAGCCAAATCCAATCAATAAGGAACAAACGTGACTCAGACAGACAGACACTCCTTTATATGTGAAAGTAGTGTAACATCTGCGAGACATATCATTGCCGGCACTATATATCATAAAAGCGGCTTTGTAATCTGTGTGCAAATCGACTACTTTTTTTTACTGTACCTTGGAGCAAAATGGCGCCTAATATTTTAGGTTATAATTTATTTATCGTTTAGCTGATTAAACATCAGAGTTTGCATATAAAATATTTTAAAAATCTTAAGAAATTATCTATATTAATATTTTACATTGGGGCGAAGTGGCAGATTCTTGATTTACTATAGTTATTTATATCGACTTTTGAAAATAAGCGCACACGGAGATTGTAAGCTAATAATTGTTGTAACGTCGTTTCAAAAAAGGTAGAATAAATTGCAAAAATACGAGAGATGCTTGCATAGTGAAAGGATAATTCTAACGAAAATTTGACATTTGTTTTTGGCGCGTCTTTTCAGCACAAACGTCATATTTCGTCAAACGTCTTTTGTTGTGGTTGTGAACCATAATTTAAATAATATCTTATTAGATATGGCACACGTTCTTAGAATAAGTAGACGTAACAAATTATTTAACTATTTGCACGAAGAATTTTTAAAAGGAGTTGTTTATTATAACATTCAATTGAATGCATGTTTATATTTTGTCGTAACAATACTCGACTACCGAAACAATATTATCAAGTTCCTGTGACTCAGACTTCAGTTAGTCATGCGATAAGCTTAGAAGAATTTTTATAAGCTCATAAGCTTATACTGACACGGACTATCAATTGAATGTCCATAGTTTAACGTGTCTTCGGAGTGGGGGTGTCTTAAATATTTTATTTTATTTAAATTTAATAAGAGTACGTTTAACCAGCTATATAGAAAATAAATTGAAAGGTAGAATGCTAGAATTAGCGGATGCTAACTGTCTGCCTTTGCCTATTTCTACTCCAACCTACCCTGAGATTACCCTACCAGCTAACAATGGCGCCCGACTCAAATTAAAAGGCATAAAAGGCAGACAGTAATAGTATAATTGATAAGTAAAATACAGACCTGTGAACAATAAAAAAATACATAAACTATAGCACTAAATCACTGTAAAATTTAGTTAACACTTTTCCGAAACATATTAAAACACATACCCTTCAAGGGTCTATAAATAATTTAAGATATTTATATATATATATATATTTATATATATATATATATATATATATATATATATATATATATATATATATATATATATATATATATATATATATATATACATTGTTCCACTTGATATATATATATATATATATATATTATTATTACACCGTACTGTGGTACGCACCGATATCGTTATGGTAATGAATGAGTCAAAATGTGATTTCAAAATATCAAGTGGAACAATGATTTAAAATTTTGAATTTAGAATGAAAGAAATAAAAATCATGCCAGCGCGCACGCGATGTGACTAAAGAGGTCATAATGCGTGGCGTTACAAGAATATGAGAAAAACAAATAAATTTTATCCATTTTAACAGAAGTTATTATTTAATTACTAGATAAATAAATATATGTCGATGCAGTATGTTCTATTATATTATACTATGTTACCCGCCATAGATATTACCTTCCTATACGACACGACTTTTACCTTGACTTTTTATACATAGCTATGTGCGTGTGGTCTGAGGACCTACTTCTTGAAATTCTATGAAAATATGCTTGGGATTTAGTTAAGATTTCAAAATAATTGTGAAAGTTGGAATTATGTACCATCGACAAGAATCTCGTTCTTAAATTTGTTTATTAATTGATTGAGATAATGATCGGTCGCTCGATGGGTGATTAAAAATGTCGAGCTTCTCTGTGCCACCGAAGCCCTTGTTTCTGCTACCTTTGCACCCATCCACATTGGACCCGTGTTGTGGGGTCATGATCCAAACCCTTATCCAGCCATTGGAAGACCAGTGCCCCAACAGTTTAGATATCAAAATGGCTAATGAGTAGTTATGAAGATCTTTGTTCAATTTCATTCTAGTCTTTTCATTTCTTAACATTTTTCTTCGAGGTAACAAACAAGTTTCCGCGTTTTTATCATCATTATAGAAATATGAATGACAGTGGGCGCCCTATTTCCATCACAAGATGTCATACGATCATCCCATGCCATATAAAGTTACAAATTCCGATCGCTATAGCCCCATGACGTAACTACAGTGGGCGTACAGTTGTGTTAAGATATGTTTACGGCTATAGACCTTATGCGGGTAGGTACCGTAAGATCGCCCACTATGAATGGATTAAAAAATAAGACTCCCATAGAGTGGGACGTGTACCAGTGTACGAATTTTCTATCGCCAGACAGAGATAACCAATTCTGAAAAAGAACAAATTATTTCCTTAAAATGTGACATTTTGTATTAAGTATATAAATAACTTTGATGAAATGAAATTTTGAAATAAGATAGTATATTTTTCCGGGACGAATGGTATCCTATATCCTTCTCCGTACACTCGATTACATATAGATATGCTAATTTTCGGGAAGATTACTTGAGTAAATATAGCGTCAAGCGGTAACAAACTTACTTTCGCACAAATAATATTAGGATTGGCATTAATTAATATTGAAATAGATTGTATCATTACCACATACATTAAGATATGTCCGGACATATCATAAGTCAATGTTCGGCTGAATCTTACACATTCTGAAAACAGCCAACAACATTCCCAGAAAGACCACATGATATCTCAGCCAGATTGCAACAAATACATTCATTTATCATGACTCAACTCCTTTCAAGATATTCTTTATTTGTGATCGGACATTTGTCTTCAATTAAGATTTGTTAAGCAAATAAGGGAAGGGTTAAATTGTTTATGTTGGAGATCAAAAAAAGCGGTTTAAAAACAATATTTTCGAGATATTGCATTGTCCTCTGTGGACCGTTGAGTATTTCTTTTGAGCAATAAGTATTTAGGGCCTGTTTCACCGCTTGATTATAAAGTATCTAAAACCATATGTAATTTATCCGACAGCGTTAAAATATTTTTTTACGAAAATGTCATTTTTTACACAATTTTTTTATTTCAAGTCAGGGAGACCTTATTGCATTCAACGCGTGAAATCATGTCCGTGCAGTAAATCGTCGAGGAGTTCCCTCATCGGGAGCCGTTCATGGATGCACCGTGTCAGGTCATGCTTATCATGATAATGTATTGTCATCCAAAATACAAGTGTGTGTACAAGATTTCAGCTCAATCGGTTGAAGATATCTGCTTTAAAATTGAATTTCAAGATTTTACCCGAACTTACATAATGGAAGTTAAATGAAAGCTTGTAAAAAAAAAATCGTGCTTCACAGAACTAGCTGACAGATTTATTTTTATTAATTTCTTTTATTTCTTAGTAAACATTAAAAAAATATTTTAACTGATTATGCTACACTATATTAAGGTTTTTTGTAGATCGTATTATAAGTAGACTAGCTTCCTTCGTCCTTCGTCCTTCTCCATACTTCAAACTATATGTATGCAAAATTTCAAGAAGATTAGTTGTGTAGATAGAGCGAAAGAAGCAAAACTTCAAGAAGATTACTTGTGAACTGGTAACAAACCAAGTTACTTTATAATATTAGTTAGGATAATCAAAATCAAATCATTTATTCAGAAATTAGGCCTTAACAGGCACTTTTTCACGTCATATTCTAAATTAAATGATGATTACCAAAGCTACAAACTACTAGCATTTCGGAACGACCACTGCTGAGAAGAAATGCCGAAAGAAACTCATTCAAACAGTGTTGGTTCCTATTATGCCAGAAGGGCTTAACATTTTTTAAATATAAATTTATGTATAATTATGTATTATAAATTTATGTATAATGATATAATGTGAGTTAGGAGTTAGTATGCGAGTATTTGTATAAGCCTTTAAAGTACCTACCATACTTCTCATCCCGCATGTCTTGCCTCCTCTGACTCATATAAACTTATAAATCCTTTAAACAACCGCCTGTGTTCAATCAGATCCGTTATTTGCCAAGTCAAACATTTGTCTGCTGCAGTGAGTCAGGATTGTTTAATTACTGCCTTTGTTCCATCTCTTTGTGGGTGCATTACTTCAAAAGTGATAAAAAGCACAACCGGGTAGATATGTCCTTTCTTAATAGCGTTTGTTAGATGCTTTTGAATTCTTGAAGCATTTTTTATTATTACAGCGTTTTTCTAAATCAAATAATAAAATATCTTATACCATCCATATTCATTGTAAAACCATAATAAATTATGTACCTAAACCGGTGGAAACCGTACGAAAATCCGTCAGTTTTTAAGTTTATCGCGTTCATACAATTCAGACAGACGCGACAGGCGCACTTTATTTAATGATAATGTAAGGATATATATCAAACCTAAAGGAATCTAATACACAACTTTTCGGATCGGGGGGTTCTTTTATAACAAACACATGTATCAATTGCTAAATGATTGGGATATCACTGGGATAGCGGATCCTGGAATAAGCATAAGCACCGGGAATAAGCCCATATAATAGAGAGATTGGTATATCAATGCAGAGACGAAACCTCTCAAATTGTTTACAGAGGAAATAATAATTTTGTAAAATACAGCAAGCACTTTTCGGATCAAGAGGTTTAGGATTGATGAACTAAAATTTGTATTATTCTTTCACTTCTAAAACAAACAGTTCTGTCTTACTTATTTTGCGAGCTAAAGATTTTTAAGTTACCAAAAAATCAGATAAAGATCCGGCAACTTTCGGCGTCATCGAGCTAAATCTTTGAGCAAACACGATGACTGACCGTGTGGTCACTGATGACGTCACGATGACGTCATCCAGGTGCTCGTGAGTCATCAAATACCTCAGGTCGATAGGTCCATGTTTTGTAAACTCAGGTCTTAGGCCTTTATGTAAGAACATGTGGAAATAAAACATCATTTTCTATATGTTAGGAATGCTAACAGATGAGAATATACGATTATTTACACGTTTGTTCCATTATATTAATGACTCTCTATATGATCAACACTGTTTGAACAAGTTTCTTTCAGCATTTCTTCTCAGCAGTGGTCGTTCCGAAATGCTAGTAGTTTGTAGCTTTGGTAAATATAATTTAATTTAGAATATGACATGAGAAAGTGCCTGTGAAGGCCTAATTTCTGAATAAATGATTTGATTTTGATTTTGATCTTTTTTATTTCGCTAAGTAATAAAAGAAGGGGTTTTAATTAAAGCGCTGTGTCGCGAGGCGACACAGCGCTTTAATTAAAACCCCTTGTGATATGTTTTTCGTGAAACATTAGGCGCCACTTTCGTGTATATGATACTTCTTCTTGGTCCTTAAGAAATCCCATTTTAAATGGGGTCGGCGCATAATACATTTTCCTTTATAAATAAATAAATAGATTAGGACAAATCACACAGATTGAGCTAGCCCCAAAGTAAGTTCGAGACTTGTGTTATGGGATACTAACTCAACGATACTATATTTTATAACAAATACACATATATATAAACATCCAAGACCCGGGCCAATCAGAAAAAGATCATTTTCCATCATGACCCGACCGGGGATCGAACCCGGGACCTCTTGGTTCAGAGGCGAGATTTTACCACTGCGCCACCGAGGTCGTCATGGTCGAGGTCTTTCACAACTGTCTGTGTCCTGTCATACATTAATTCACTTTCAAGAATTTCATATCAATCCTAATAATCTCCTTCCATCTTTCCTTGGGCCTTCCTATTCCTTTCCATCCATCCACATTAATATGACCTGTATTGTCCATACCAAACCAGCTCATTACATACTCATAAAAGCAAATTAAAAATTAATTCTTAAATTACAAAAATTGTGACAGCTCATATAATTAGCAACGTTGACCGCCACACTATAGGGATAGAGTATTTGCCACACCTCTCTGTTCACGTTTCAGAACTTGAAACGATACAATGCTTGCCTTCTCTTTAAGTCGTCTTACGTTACTCTTTCTCTTGTGAACAGTTGACCTCATCTTCCCTCCAAAAATATTTCTAAATAAGGCATCGTATCGTATCAAGCGGCCAACCAGTCATACTCCTCATGGCTGAGGGTCGTGGTCATACATGGAATGATACACAACAACTTTCTTGGCATTATTAATAGAGTGGTTAGCCATTGCCTTCTCCATTTCACACACAAGTAAATAATCCACCAGTGTGCAAGCTTCCTCACGATGTTTTCCTTCACTGGAAGCAAGTGGTGGTCTATATAAACTACTATACATGAGTCAGATTGCTATACGCTCATGTGACACGAGTAGGATTCGAATCTGGGACCTTTCGATCCACAGTCGGGCTTAACCATTACACCACCACCGCTTCACTCTTCTATTTGCAAATTATTAGTCTTAATTTCTCGCCAAAAATTATCAATAGTAATTTATTCGTTTTGATATATTCTTCATGCCTACTTTAAATGTTGTGTGTTTTCACGGCTTCTCTTACGGAATGCAGCATTGGAAATATCTGAAGGTTTGTTTCATACAATATTTTTACGCTGTGTTTTTGATACTTAATTATTATTAACTACTTACTTGCATTTGAGACTTTTCTAGACGGTCTAGCCATGACTTGCGAGCGTTTATGGTTTTTTTTTAATTATGTCTAAATTTTAAAATATAAAATCTTATATAGCCTGTGCCATTTTTGGTAATGTTCAAATTCAAATTTCAAAATTCTTTATTCAATTTAGGATGATATACATCACTTATTGACGTCAAAAAAAATATTTAAACTAAGTCTACTGCCGGCTTCCAAAGCGCAGGTGAAGAAGAAGCGGCGCAACCTTTTCCCCAAGGACGTCAATTAACAAATATAGGTCTTATACATATATTAAAAAAAATTTTTGACTAGTTATGCTCCTCTAATTAAGACGTCGATTATGTGTCTAGTAATATCGAATGTTGTACATTAGCTGTAAATGTTATGAGTCGTGCCAGTCATATGCGCAAGATATATAGGTATTTTAGTATGTAAACTCATGTTTTTGCAAATAAATAATCTTTGTCTTAGTATTTCAAAATCTTATACGAGTAAGTAGCCATGGTCGTGACCTGCAAGCTTGATCAAGCGATGGAGATCTATAAGGATTATAGTATATGAAAATGTAATAGGCTCTGATTGCACCACGAGAAATAGGTCGGAAAATTTACCTATATCTTTATTATAATAAGAAAGATATAGTATTATAGAAAAATATAGTATGGTTGACAACACTCAAAATGTACAGTTGTCCCTTAAAATAAATGAAGTTATGATTATTAAAACTGCTCGAATATCATCAGGTGATAAAATATTTTCTCCCAATGCTGCTCGGACAGACGTACACACGGCTACACGTGTGTGAGGTTGTGAACAACCAGCCATGTTGTCCGCCCCAACAAGTAAGTTGAGCCCGGACTCACTGCTACGTTGCGCTGTCGTCTTCCGTTGTATTGACGTCCGTCGACTCAACAACGCAGAATAAACTGTATGGAGTTACGGCGTACGTCAAGTTTAAAACTTAACGGAGCCACAACGCAGCACGGCGTAGCATGGGACCTGTCCTGGCCAATTGATGTTGTTTGATTGTCGTTTTTATTCTTTTTCGCATATTATAAGTTGCTATTAGAATATTGGTGCAGGCATAAAGTTTGAAGAAAAATAATTGAGGCTGTATCTGCGTTGTTTTTTTTTATCTTTAATTTGGCTTGGTTACCTAATGGTAATCATAAAAATGTTAATTCGTTTTCGAAGCTTTTAATTGTTTTTTTTTTTTGCAATTAACATTACGGAAACAATTTCCACAGGATATTCGTTTTATCGATTCTTTTGTTTTACTCATCCGATTATTTTCAATTCGATTCGCCTAACGTATGGCTTCGTCTTTGTCTTTGATTTTTTTTATTTATTTAATGTTGTTTGTATTAAATTAATAACGTTAATAATTTTATTAACGTTATTATTTTAATTTTATCTCGATATGTACTGTTAAATTAGTTGTATATTTCGTGCTATAGTCGAAGACTTATCTAATCATGTTATTAATAAATATTCCATAAATAGATAAATTTGTATAATTCTCAGGTTTACTGATGATTTTATCATTACATTGGGTATATTTTATTCACGTCATTGTAATTTATCTTGCTCGGAATTTTACATATAAGAACGATTTCTTACAAGGTTCACTCATGCAATCATTTTACAAATATAATTTACTTGTTTAAATTAAGACATGGAATTACTTTCTAAAATTAAAATGTGCGGGTGCTATCAGCAGGCGCATAAGGAGGCTGTCAACAGGCAGCTAACCAATCACATCGCGGTGTGGTTGTCGTTGGGCCATAATGGCGCACTGTGATTGGTTAGCTGCGTCTCACTGTGAATAGACTCGATGGTGAGACGTATATAGCAAAGTCGCGCTACGCACACATACTGTAATGCTTTTGAAATAATGTAATTCATATTACACAGGTGAACCGGCTCGTGAACGATCTGTTCGAAGACCTGCGTGATGGCCTCAACCTCATCTCGTTGCTGGAGGTGCTTTCTGGCGAACATCTCGTAAGTATACTGTTATATCCATATTATTATTATGGTAAAGCCTCAATAAATTATACACCTATCGTTCCTAAAGAATAATGTTATCTATTGGTGAAAACCGTACAAAAATCCGTCGGGTCGTTTTTGATCATAATCAATCGCGTCCATACAAACAGACAGATTGAAGCGACAGGGAAACTTCTTTTTATAACATTACTAGCGACCCGTCCCGGCTTCGCTCGGACAAAAAAAGATAATAAATTATACACCTAAACCTTGCTCAGTAATCACATCTATCTTTTGGTGAAAACCGCATGAAAATCCGTGCCGTCGTTTTTGAGTTTATCGCGAACGGACAGACAGACGCTGCAGAGGACTTTGTTTTATAATATGTAAGGAAATTTTATTATTTATTTACTAGCTTTTGCTCGCGGCTTCGCTCGCGTTTATTTTGTCCTAGCGGACGCTTAGAACTTAATATTGTCAAGCCTAGTGGTAATCCCGCTGACACGTTCGGGGTTGATGGGGAGAAATACAGACACAGATATAATTAACTTTTATTAGCGGACCAGTCTGGCTTCCAAAAAAGAACATATTATATCATAGTACGACAATTATTTCCATAATTAAATTCATTTATAATAGTGATTACTACGCATCATCGTGTCAGTTCACGGCCACTGTTTTGAATGTTCGAAAACAAATTATAAATCGTTCATTTATTTCACTATACGGATATACGAGACCTGTTTTTAGGTATTTAATTTGACCTTTTAATTACTATTCAAATATCGAACCGTTTTAAATAAATCATACAAGAATTTAAATTAAGAATTAGTTAGAAATAAATATAAACATGTTTATTATATTATTATTTTTATGGATGGCTAAATGGCAGTTATTTTTAAGGTTCTGTACCTCCAAAGATAAAAACTGAACGCTTAATGTATCAAATATCTGTCTGTCTACTAAATTCTTCTTTATCCCATAACCAAATGGGTTACTTGGATCTTGAATGTTTATCTATACATATGTTATAGAATATATAGTATCGTTGAGTTAGTATTCCATAAGTTTCGAACTTACTTTGGGGCTAGCTCAATTTGTGTGATTTTATCCTAATATATTTATATATTTCCTTTCTACTATATCTTGAAAAACTTCCAAAGGGCTGAAACTGGGGGTGATATTTTGTGTAAATAAAACTTTGTATACGTATGCTTTTCACGTACGACACATGTTATGCCATCTATACGTGCTTTTCACACATATTATGACATCGTAGTACCTTTATGGTGGTAAGCGGTGGTGGTGTAGTGGTTAAGACGCCCGCCTGTGGATCGACAGGTCCCAGGTTCGAATCCTACTCGTGCCACATGAGTTTGTATACCAATCTGACTCATGTATAGTAGTTTTCATCGTCCACCACTCGCTTCCGGTGAAGGAAAACATTGTGAGGAAACCTGCACACTGGTTGATTCTTATTAACTTGTGTGTGAAATGGAGTAGGCAATGGCAAACCACTCCATTAATAATGCCAAGAAAGCTGTTGTGTGTGTTTCATTTCACGTAACAACCACGAGCCTCAGTCATGAGGAATACTGCTATGAAGAGTACCTTTATGGCCGCAGGCAGAATTGCGGGCAAAGGCTAGTATCTAATTAACAGGCAGCCATAATATTTCCATCACCTTTCACTTTACCAACATGGGGAGAAGTTTATCACGCTATAAAGTCATTAAACTCTTATTATAAGTTTAATTAATTTACACTATAATTTTGATGGTTTTTTTTCTACGTTTTCAATTAAGGTTTATATTAAGAGATTTTCTCGGTTACAATATCGTACTACTCTCAAGAAGAACTACGGCTACTCATGAAGAACGGTTAAGCGAAAACACGCGGACTAAGACGCGGGCGGCTGATGCTTCCGAGAAAGTGACGCCCTAACTTCCTTTTAATATGCAAGCCGATACCTAACCCTAACTATAACCTACATTACTCCAAATAACGGGCAAGGCAGACAGACACACCTGCCGATCTATATAGATAGTAGTAATGGGGTGCAGACACGTTCGGGGTTGATGAGGTCAAACGCAGACAGTTATACTTAACTTTTACTAACGGCCCTTTCTCGCACCGCTCGAAAACCATAATAAATATTTCTTCATGCCATATTTGTTTCCTTAGTGTGAGTTGCACCAGTAAACTTTGACGTTGACTTTAACCGACGTTTAGATAAAATGGAATGGCGTTTTTCTGCACAGTTTAAAGTTAAGTCAAAATTGATAGGTGCAACCTATCCTTATTAAAAAACTTTTGTTTTGTTACCCCTGTGCATATGTTTGCATGTAATCAAATCTTGCAAATTATTTTTCATGTACTTCCACTTGTCCTACAGAGTTAAAAGTTCCCCGTTGCTTCAGTTTATATGGCAATTCATTATTATGATAAGCATGACTTCATAAAAAAATAAATATATTATTACGACAAATCACACATATTAAGCTAGCCCCAAAGTAAGTTCGATACTTGTCATGGGATACTATAACTCAAACGATACTATATTTTTTTATAACATATACATATATAGATAAACACCCAAGACCCAGGCCAATCAGAAATAGATCATTTTCCATCATTACCCGACCAGGAATTGAACCCGGGGCCTCTCGGTTCAGTGGCAAGAACTTTACCACAGCGCTACGCCTAAGTTACGATAGATCATTATACACTATCAATTATATTATACTATCACGATAAGGGCTAAATTTGATCTGCAATGTCAGGTTAGTGTAATTTATTATTTAGCTAAGTAGGTAATGTCGGCTGTTTTCATAACACTGTGTAAACTGTGATATTTTTAGAATCTCATCTTCCATCTCTGTCTATCCACAGCCGCGCGAGCGAGGCCGCATGCGGTTCCACATGCTCCAGAACGTGCAAATGGCGTTAGACTTCCTCCGGTACAAGAAGATCAAGCTGGTCAACATCCGAGCTGAGGATATTGTGGATGGCAACCCTAAACTTACGCTGGGGCTGATTTGGACCATCATCCTGCACTTCCAGGTTAGTGGCATGCTTTGTAAAATAGTGTAGTTTGCACCGTCAACCGTAACGTGTGCTGAAAAACGCAAAATACCTACACGCCATTTTGTCTAAACGTCAACGGCGGGCATTTCAAAGTCACCGTCAAAGTTGACAGGTGCAACTTATCCTTTCACTGCTAAAGTCATGGATTTAATAAGTACTTCATGCAACAATACCTACTAATTCCATGCTAAAAATCGACTTTACCATTGACGAAATTCAAAAGAACGTTCGAATTTTTTTTACCGTTTGAGTACTGGCAGGTTTTGATTTTTGAATAAATATGTGCGAAAATTAGTTAAAACAGAATGGGGTGTTATATTATAAGTGTGTTTACAGCGATGTTCTTTAACAATAAGCACGTTATATAGTTAAGGCCTTGACTCACGACTTTTAGCTCTGTCTACTCTGTAACTACGTCTTTATGATTAAAAAACTATAAACAGTGTAAATGTAGTAATATATAAAAGTACTATTGAAATGAAAGAAGTTTATTAATAAAGCTTATTCTATCATACATATAGGTTAGACTACTTACTTTCAAAGCTAATTTGGAAATAAACTTATTTTATATATATATAACTTATTAGTGTTATGATCTCGACTTAGAGAAACATACCAACATATAGCAACCAGATTGCGTATCTCCTTTTTTAAGAGAGAGACTAGCTTTTGCCCACAACTTCGTATGTGAGTAAAACTCCGTTTCCCTTGGGAATTTCAGGAAATCCCTTCTTAGTGCTCCCCTACACTGTCCTAGGAACCTACACACCTAATTTCAGCTTTTTACGCCCAGTAGTTTCTCTTAGGTAGGAGCACCCATAACCGAAGGCCATGCATGAAAAGACTCACTTTTATGCATGGCCTTGCATGGCCACTCGCTCACTCGCTTCCTCTACACTCGTCACAGTCAGTGTAGAGATCGTGGCGAGTGGAAATCCCTAGTCTCTGTCTACCTCCATGGGAAACGGACGTGATTATTTGTATATATTTTTCGTCATCAATTTTTTGACATAGTCCTTACATATTATAAAACAAAGTCCGGGTCTGTCTGTTCGCGATAAACTCTCAAACTACTGCCCGGATTTTCATGCGGTTATCACCAATAGATAGAGTGGTTTATTTTTTTATTTATTTATTACATCATGTTACAAGGATTATTTGAGCGTGACAATAAATTGCATTTCGAAAACCACTGAGATTTGTGGCGAATTGCATGGATGAATTACGTCAAGCATATATAGTATCTTAAGACTAGAACTACCACCATTCATTTTCATCAATAAAAATATACACAACCAAAGCAATAAACAAATAATTGAAAATATGCTAAAGCTGGGCGGCTACGACATAGCATCGACAAGAAAAATGATAAATGGTTCCAGAGAAAGCTTTAGGTGTATCATTGATTAAGATGTTACCTGAGCGAAGCCGGGACGGGCCGCTACTATATATAGTTGTATTCTATCTATATATTTATCATGCGGGGATGAATGAGAAAATGTAAATGACAGAGTCTCAATCTAACAAATTAAGCAGCTATCTCGCCCTGACACACAAATCCAGTATTCAGATCACTTCGTATTACGATAGTGTTGATATCATCTGTGGCCGCCATTGCTGTAATATTGAAGGTTCCTTCTACAGACATTTCAAGATCTTTTGTGCGGTTTTTATAAATCTGAGATTTGTATCTTTGTTTGTCAATCAACTCAAAACTACTAGACTTTTGTTGTTGACATTTGGCATAGAGACAGGCGAAACCTTCAGGAGTAACATAGCCTACTTTTTAATTATGGTTTTACGCGAGCGAAGCCGAGACGGGCCACTAGTATTTTTTTAGTATTGTAGCTCTGACATTGTGAGTAGATTTTGAGTTTAATTTATGTATTTGTTTGCGAAAATGCGAATAATTACGCTTAGTAAGTCGCAGAAAGGCGTTGGACATTCGAAAATTGAAATAATAGGTACGTGTGTAGACAAGGCATACAAATAGAACAACTAATATACAAAATTGACAGTTTGAAGTCACTCGAACTCAAATCGAGTGCACAATATTACAATCGTGTCACGAGCTGTCATACGTCAAATTACATAACCTCAAAATGTCGCATGACATCAAAGCTTTACTTTCCCTTTCGCATTACGTCATCCTGATCTTAATATGTCCGTCTCTTTCCAACTCAGGATTCCACTTTCACTGAAAGGGACAGTGGTTTTTTGAAGGCATTTTTGGCAATGAGAGCTAGTGGCTAACGCCGCTAGGGGGTGAAAGCTTTGTTTTCATACACAATTTTGACGTCTGTGTTGTGCGCTTGTGCCTGGGACACATAGCTGTCACAAAAGTTCCTCTTTTCTTTTTTAAATGCTCCATCGTTTACTAAAACGATGATATTGCCAACCCATTTAAACTTTTGTTTTTGACATTCAGAAAACAGTCGATATCCGATTTTACTTGTTGGGAAATAAACTCAACTTTCAGTCTGTTAAGTTTTCATTTGATTAATTACATTGATTGCTCTTTTGCGTTTTAAATTAAGTAAAATTATAAACATTTTTGCTATTGTATATTGTACCCCGCGATTAAAGTATGTATAGGAATTTGGCGATCCTAATCGGTGCATAGCATAGCCTTCATCAAATGTATGTGTCTCTCATTCACACGAATACATATATTCACAATCTTATCACGCCTGTTCCCCGTGGAGGTTAGTTTCATGATATTCTTCCAAATAAGTTCATAACATTGACGATATTTCACTAGCTAATGTCCTTAAAACCTTGGTACGATACAGCCCTAGCGAAAGTATGATTGATTACTGCCACGAACAATGACTTACGTCAGGGTGACACATCTTGTGAATCATCAGGAATCCGCTGACGACACTTCGTGTGCCCGTGTGTGAAGTTCGGTTCTGAGAAGAGCATAGGATGAGACGTCAAAATCCTGACACTAAATGCACAGATAAAATAGGATAACTCAATTATAATGGCATCGTAATCATTCCGGCTGAAAAGATGTTCGAAAATTCGAAAATCAAATCTGTCGAAATCTTTTGTTGTTATTTTTAATTTCAATAAAAAAGTCTAGTTGGCACTCACTAAAATAAAACACGATAAATGTTTAAGGGATCAATTTTATTTACTATGTTTGAATATTTTATAGTTCTCATTCAACTATATAATAGCCTTCTCCGTGTTAAAATATGGTAGTACAAGTTTCATATATTGTAATGTTAAACAATCTAAAACCAATCCGCTTTTAATAGATAATTGTCATATCTGTTCGTAAAAGGGAAGCTATATGGCAATGGCATTACAATATCTAGCAGTATTTGTGTACAGACCAAACATAGTACGAGGGCTGCTATTTATGTATCCGGAATAACAAAATTAAACAAACATATATTATTACATATGGTTTTATTGTTTCTCGAAGTATTCTCCGCGATGATCTATGCACTTCTGCATACGATGAAACCAATTTTCAAAGCACTTTTTCCATTCTGATTGAGGTATGTCCAAAACGTGTGTTTTGAACGCATCAACGGCCTCTTCGCGGCTCGAAAAACGTTGACCACGTAATTTATTTTTAATGTTTGGAAATAAATAAAAATCATTGGGTGCCAGGTCGGGGCTGTACGGCGGATGACCCGTCAATTCAATCTTTTGACCCTCCAAAAAATTATTTGTTTCAGCCGACTTGTGGCAGCTAGCATTGTCGTGATGAAGTATGATTCTGCGTTGTGGGTTGTTCTTTCGTATTTTTTCAAAGACTTCTGGCAAACAAATGGTGGTGTACCATTCAGAATTAACCGTCCTACTATTCTCTAGTGGCACTGTAGCTACATGTCCGTTGATACCAAAAAAACAAGCGACCATTTGCTTTAAAGTGCTTCTCGCACGAACAACTTTTGTTGGATTCGGTTCATCTTGAAAGACCCACACCGTTGACTGCTGTTTAGTTTCAGGGTCATAAGCATAGATCCAGGTTTCGTCACCTGTGTAGATATTATAAACAGCTTTTGACGTGCCACGGTTGTATTTTTTTATCATTTTCTTACACCAGTCGACACGAGCCTGTTTTTGATCTACGCTCAAGTTGTGCGGAATCCAACGCGAACAAATTTTTTTAACAATTAAATGTTCGTGTAATATCGCGTGTATACTCGTCATACTAATGCCCAGAGACGCCTCTATCTCGCGGTATGTAACATGACGATCTTGCATTACTAATTGTCGCACAGCATCAATATTTTGTTGTACCATTACCGATTTAGGACGACCCTCCTTAATTTCATCCGTGAGCATAGACCGTCCACGTTGAAATTCCTTAAACCAATAATACACAGTGGTTTTCGATGGTGCTTCATCTCCAAAAGTTAAAATCAGTTGTTCGATGCACTGTTTTTGAGTTAATCCACGCCGAAAATCATAATAAATCATCGCGCGAAAATGTTCACGAGTTAAATCCATGGCAATGAAGACAAGCTATTTTCAAAATTGGCGCCAATTGAAAAAAAACAAATGACAGGGACATTAAAAATATTTATTCTCTAGCCGAAGAGTTCTATTTTCAAATGTTGTAATTACTTTTTAAATATTCTAGAATTATTGGCCAGTTCCGGATACATAAATAGCAGCCCTCGTATGTGTGCCACAGAGGCTGGCTTCTCGCCCACGCGACCATAGTCTATAGATTATGTTTTTTTTTCATGTAGACGAAGATGTTTGCGTAATGATTTGTAGCCTTTTACTTGGCATTTCACATCTATTGATTGTAGACATATTTCGCTTCAATACGTTTCGATTGGTCATTCAAATCCCAGATTATTTTTCTGTCCACAAAGATCTAATAAAATGTCAGCTTTCTGACATTTTATTAGATATTTTTATACTCTTTATTGTACCTAAAATAAAATTATAATTAAAAGACACGAATAAAGCGTTCATCCAGTGGCCGGAAAAAAGCGGTAAAATAATAAGTTTTTAATAGAATTTTCTTAACGTTACGCCACAAAGTTAATTAATTATCTATCTACTTTTCAAGGAAGTCGCCAGTCGTTTGTTTCTCAATATTAACGGTTTCGTCAAGTTCCTAACCAATCAGCGGATTAATTAATTTATAGTTAAGACCAAAAATAACCTATATCACTCTGCAATATACTAAAATCATCTCAATCCAATGCTCTATGTATTGACGTGAAAGAAGGACAAACAAACACACTTTCACATTTATAATAATATGGAATAGTTTCAATGTTACCAATATTCGTCACATTTTCCAGAACGGGCTACGGTATTCAACCGAATCATTAATTCAGAAATTAGACCTTTACAGGCACTTCTTCACGTCAAAATTTATATTATATAGTAGTTTCTCACAAGCTACAAACTACTTAGGCCAATTCTTCATAGTCGTATTCCTAATGGCTGAGGGTCGTGGTCATAACGTGGAATTAATCACACATAATAACTTTCTTGGCATTAGTAATGGAGTGGTTTACCATTGCCTTCTCCATTTCACACACAAGTTAATAATCAACCAGTGTGCAGGATTCCTCACGATGTTTTCTTCACCGGAAGCAAGTGGTGGACGATGAAAACTACTATAGATGAGTCAGGTTGGTATACAAACTCATGTGGCACGAGTAGGATTCGAACCTGGGACCTTTCGATCAATAGGCGGGCGTTTTAACCATTACACCACCACCGCTTCAACTTACTTAGGTCAATACCGTACTTTTAATTATAAGTTATATTTTCTAAAACATTGGTTGTGTAGATAAAGTGTGAAGAGGTAACAAACTTTCGTATTTATAATCTTATTTTGAATTGCGATAGCTGAGAAGTTGGGATTTTTATTCATTAGGTAGCTGTTTAACAACAATAGCATTCCCAAGTAGGGTTGACGTCAGGCAGGCGTGTAAAATTTTTAAGGTGTTTTTACGTTGACCCCGGTTTTCGCGGCTTCACAACCCCCGAACGCAACTGGAACTTTCGCATATGCAAAGATGAGAGAGAGTACAGTCAACAGCACATAAATCTACCCAAATTCATTGCAAACTCGCCGCTATTACCGCGTCATAGAGGTTCGTGCAGGGTAACTTGATGTGCTGTTCACTGTACTAACGAAGTACATTATCTTTTGAAGCCTATTTTAAACGTCATTAATTTAAATAACAAGGTATGCTTATCTAACAGATAAGGTCATGGTGTTTGAAATAATCAGCCGCATGTTTATTCATACGTCCTCCTTCCATAAATGCAACTGCATTTGTGTGAAGGAGATGGCTGTTGTCTGTTGCATACGCTTGCAGTGTTAGCTCAATGACATAGGAGATAAAATAAGACTTGATTGAAGTAACTTTATTTAGGTAAACATGTATATATCTATCTCTTTTAGTCTTTAATTATTTCAATAATACATACTCTAATATTATTGCGACCTAGCCTACTAATGGGTAGGTACCTATTACATTGACCCAGTTTTATAAAGTACACGGTATAAACATTAGTTTTTAAATAACTAGTTGTTTACCGCGAACTTTTAGACCTCGCGAGCACAATATTTCAATAACGACTGAACCAATTTTGATGCCCCACGAACTTAAAAAATCTATTGGCATATCCGACATATCTTTTAACTTTCATCAAAATCGAACCAACGGTTCGAAAGTTATCGCGTTACAAACATAAATACATACAAAAAATGAATTTTTGCCCCAAGTAGAATGTTTGACCTCGCTTGCTATCACCCCTGTCCACAGTCAGATTTGTGAATTAACACTGAAAAAGCCTGTTGTTTTAATACAAATTAATTTTTTATGGTACGGCCAAAAATTCTACGATCGGAGATTTAAATTTTAAGGAAATGGGAAATTAACTAGTCCAAACAACTAGTTAATTTCCCATTTCCTTAAAATTTTAGTTCCCTCAATCTCTATGGAATTCCTCAACACCATAGACAAGCAAATTCCCGAGAACACGGAACAGTATAACCTCTCGGAGGCTGCGCGTGCGACGAACAGTTACGCAGGTCGGGGGTCGACGACCGCCCGCCATTGTGGCCGACTGCACGCGTGTTTGTTTTTAAATTTAAGATATTTTTTTTCTTAATTCTATTCGCCCAGTGTTTTTTGTTATGGTATATCTTCGTCACAGTATTTGCTTTGCATCTTACTTACAAAAACTCTGTCTTCCGGAGGCGCCTAGGCTGTACAAAAAAAAATGACACCACCAACATCAACACCCAAAAAATACACATAAATTCTGGCATTTTTTATTAGTACTTACCACAGTAGTATCTATTGATCAAATACATATATATATATATATGATATATTATTGGCACAAAATAAAAAAAAAACTGTAAACACACATTGTAGAATAAAAACTAGATCACCAATATTATGATAAAAGTAATAATTAAAAAAACTGCAGTAGTTATATTACTGTGTGTATCGTAGCAAAAGCGATTCTTAATTCAAATGTTACTCAGAATTTCTAATTAACGTCAATAAATCTGTCACCAATGGGGAAAGGTGTTGAATCCGGAAAATGTCGGATTTATCCGGTCTTGACACAGTTCTACTCGATCTAGACTTTCTAGGTATTTCATTTAAATATTATGCTAACTTCGACATTGATTCATTGGTGTTAAGATCTTCAATACATCTTAATAGAAGATTAGATTGTTCTTGTCTTTTTATATAAATTTTTAATAAGGCCTATAAGAGTTAGATATTATTTTAAAGCAAATATTTAAAAAAATCTAGCTTTCGGTCTTAGACAGGAGTAATAGAGAGTAGAAATTAGATGGGACATGGACTACAAATGGACCAACTATTTTTATGATGTGTATTTTTTCCATGCTGCAAGTTAAAAAAAAAAATCCCATGCTTAGATTATATAATCATTCTAATTTCTGTTATCCGATGGAAGAAATGGTAGCGCCATCTATGATTTGTCTTAGGAACTAAAATAAAGTTGTCGGTTTCTGATCGCAAATTCTCTTTTTTTCATAAGTAATATTGCTTTTTTGTTTTATTGTTAATTTATTATAGCTATGCATATTTATAAACAAAAAATCCATGGTTCTTAGTGATTGCCATGTGATGATTTCTTCTTGAAATCTGTCTGTAATATGTATTTCTTGCAGATTTCCGG
Organism: Plodia interpunctella; assembly: GCF_027563975.2. NCBI lineage: Eukaryota > Metazoa > Arthropoda > Insecta > Lepidoptera > Pyralidae > Plodia > Plodia interpunctella. Next base: position 5,325,302 of record NC_071315.1, read on the forward strand.
GTTTCTATGTTTGTGAAAGTTGTTGCTAATTTTCTAATAAGGAAGGACATATTTTATATTTATCGTTGGTAAAATAAAATTATTCTTAGCAAAAGCCTCATCTTTGCTATTTCATTCCTCTGTCGAGTGCAGCAAAGATTATATTTATAATTTCCTTTTAATTTATTATTTATATTTATGTGCCTATTCATTACTCATTACTGAATCTTGTAATTTACTCTACAATATCTTTAATGAACAATTTTACAGGATATTTTAATAATATTTATTGCATTTATATCATTGAGAAACTGCGCCCCCACTTTCCTAAAATGGCAGTTACCAGGGCTGCATAGTGACGTCAGCGATTAATATTAAAATGTTTCACATCGTAGGGTCTGATGTAGGTCGCCGCGAAGGTCGCAGGCCAGATGGTGGCGCCCACGCGCCGCCCTCGCACCCTCTTAGGAAATACTTTTACGTTTTTATGTTATCCTGGTACTATAATCTATTCCGATTACTACCGACCGGAACGTGTATTGTACCATAGACATAGTAGATAGATACCATCGATTTAGAAAGGTGCCCCGCGCGGGGAAGATCTTTATACCTCCATAGATACACTCTTTTTTTTTTCTTATTAAGTATTTATTGACGTGACAGCTGTCAATAGTTGAAGGAGAGTAGACGTTTGATAAAAAAAATGTTTCTTCATTCATATTTGATTCCAGTTCCTGCACTAGTTAACCAGTTTCTTTTAAAATCTCGACAGCATATTTTTAAATAAATAAAACATCTCGAAAGAATGATTACTTCCGGTCTACCTATCAGTCGTGTAATTCGGTTTTAAGATCGCAGTTCTTAGAATGAGCTTCGTCATCACAATCCTATTAAGATTTTCATACAAACATCTATTTATAACCAGATCCGAGGACTTGATTGCGTTAACTTGCATACTATTCACCTCACTTCGAGCATTACGTCAATCAGTCGTGTTGTTAAGCAATTAGCATACAATATGGCGGGTAATGTGACCACAGATTATCTCTCACTGGTTGCTTATGTTTTATGACAATTGTTACATACATAACAGTAGCATTTTGAATTTAAATAAAACAAATAAAATGCGTTTATTTCAGACATAGCCCATATTGTTAGTAATACAAAAACTTAAATTCGATGTTAGTAAAAAACACGATAATTAATACTAGTTTCTTTGTCGAGCTGGATGCGAGCCCAGTGCAACATAATGCCACTGTCCACATCCAGCCTCGCCGCCACTGTCTGCAGCAGGCTGCTTAATTTAATTTTGACATTGATAATTACTTCAAAATTTTACTGCAATAATTGGTATATCAACTAATTAAGTTTTATACGTTAGAAAGTTTCAAATCAAATTTTGAAAGTAGACAAGAAATGAATTCTGTCTCGAGTATAGTATAATAACAACATCGCCGACGACATGCTGTAGCAATAGATATAAAATCTGAAGGTCTGTAAAATATTGAATAGCAAGGGAATAAACTTAAATTATTAGCATAAACATAATGGTAAGTGATCGTGATGGTTTAATTTTACGACGGCGGCGGTCTAGTCTATCTCACGTTTGTAATATTGGTTATTGTGTTGCGATGACGAATAGCCAAAGAATTTTGTTTTTTCCTCTATAATACCTATTCTAATAATAACAACAGACGCGGAAGGAAATCTCAATGCATGTATACAAAAATATGCACTCTTATTATATGAGAAGCCTTGTTAATATAAGTATAAGTTTTCTAAGTGAAAATACTTGAAGAAATAATACTAAGATGATTTTTTTTTAGATTTGTTTATATCTTACACTGATCAAATACATAAGTTGTATAATCTACAAAATACATCATTTTTCCTCATATTATTCAGTATATTGCATTTTGAAATAATTTGAAATATATTAATTTGAAACTTATTGTATGCACATGCAAACCTCTGGCAGACCATTATGGTAAGTTGTCAGAGAATTTACGCGCCAAAACTTGCTTGCTTAAGCTTGTAATAGATGGCGCTGTACGTTACATGCAAACGGTTCGTATCTGAGCAGCTTCGCTTCGCTTAGCGCGGCTGACGATAGATGGCGACACTAGTACTGTAAACAATAACAAAAAAAATAGAATTGTTTTTGATTCTGATCTTTTGTTAATTCATTTCGAGATTATTATTAATGTCTGTTAGTTTTTGTAAGATTATTATCTGATCTAATTAACTCGTTAAGTTAATTAATTTGCATACAGGAAAAAATGAATGGACATTGTGGTGGGTGACATACAGTGTGACATAGATACGCCTACGCGGATTTATGATATTTAAATAAAAAATAAACTTGTTATAGATAACAGAAATACAATTACATACATACATTATGTAACAGTGTGGGTAGCGGAAGGGGACTACCTATGTATGTAGACTTCCGAAAGCCACAAAAATATCAACATGGCAGTATTATTACTTATATTTGAGATTCTGTGTTTCGATTCTGTAACAGACGTCAAAAAAATCACGTCCGATCCCGCGCGGATATGGCTAATTTGTATTCTGTAAAACTCACTCGAGCGCTACTCACTTGCGGGTGCGTTGGCGAGTTGAACTAAACTCACTCCGGAATTTTGACAAATGTGTGAGATGACGGACAAATTTTCATTCTGTAAGAAAGATCCACTAGCGCTGACCAAGTGATTGCGGGGCGAGGTGGAACTACCTTGACAATGTCGAAACTGTAGCTGTTTTTCTTTTTTTTTAATCTATGGTAGCTACGTTTTACCCAGTTATACAAAATAACAAAAAATACACTTTTTAGTCGTTTTCCCAAACATAACTAATACTTAATTTCATAGGAACAAAATCATTAACATACATTTCTCGTCTCTGAACAAAACGGTTTAGTGCCAATTCGACCTAATCAAAAATTTAGTGCACACCGCACACTGAAGATACGATTTCCAATTTTTCAAATCGGAATTTACACTTATTGTGTAAATTCGGAGTTATTAAGTAAGACTAGAAGATTTTTAACAATATTTTTAGGAAAGTCTAACGAGCAATGTGAATGAGGTCCAAGTGTTCAACTGGAACTTTTTCTCTTGTGTTTCTTGAGGGTTCAATTAACTGGTCTAACAAAGCTATGGAATTTTGGTGCAAGCATTAACTCAAACTTAATTGAAATCAACTTCTAACATAATTAATTGCGAATAATTATTATCCCACGTATAAACACATACTTTTCATAGGTCCGTCATGGCCAGTTTGACAGATGTGCCATGCTGCGCGCGCATACAGTCACCTGTACGCGCTCGTTGAAGCCGCACGCGCCGCCCGCGCTTTCAATTTCAAAAATCGAACAACGAACTCGAATTTTAACCCAACTAAATAATACACTAACAGTGATTTTTTAAATTGAGTGCTGTGTTTTGTGCCAGTGTTGTGTGTAATATTACCAATTCGATATATTTTTACCGATTTCCGGCGACATTAACGGTCTTTTTAACATTGTTTTGTGAGAATTATCGTCTAGGATTGCACGAATTGTTAATTGTAGCTAATTTTTGTTTGCCAACTGTAACAGATAGGCTATATATATTTTCGAAATCATTGAGGTTAAATAAAAAAACTTTAAATATGGTTAGCGGTATAGTTAAGTTATTACACGTCGCAGGATATCCTTAAACGTCGGTTCATTGTTTAAACGCGATTAGTTTTACAAATTTCAATGTTGTGCCTATATCTGGTAAAAAACCATAATACCTCGACTTTTTTTAAATATTAAAAAAAAACATTTTTTCTTGATTTAAAATGGTGAGGCTCTGTCCAAATTAGCTTTATATTTTTTTAAGCTGTTACCTATATACAAATCAACTTCTTAAAAGTAAAAATTAGAAGCTAGCCATAAATATATGATCGCAAAAAAAAAAGAAATTACATAGTTCTATTTTCAAAATAAAAAGCGGCCAGACCATCTGTCACGCTCAGTATGCAACCTGACCCCATTTTACCGGTGCATTTCCGCATGAATGACCATTTATGGTCATCGGGATATCCGATTTAGGGCTGCCGACGCGTTTTTTAAAATGTGATAGGATAGACAATAGTATTTTGATTTTTTTGATTCAAATTGGCGTACTACCATTCCGTCGACTCAAATAGCACTTAAAAATTCCGTTTAGGACACCTTATTAAATATTTTCCGGTGCTATTAACTCTAAGTACGTAAGTAGTCTAAATATTCGAATTCGTGCGCAGAACGGCATACCTCGAAATCTACAGAGTGACATCTCTCGATTTTGAACAATACTGCGATTTCAATCAAAAGAAAGGTATTATTTTATACAAATATTTCTATGGATACAAGAAAATAAAAAATATGTCTCTCCAATTTTATTTATCGTATCGCTCATTTTTATTAAGTAATTCCGTTAAAATATTTTTTTAACGGAATTTTCGATAATTATTACGAATACATAATTACGAAGATTATTATGTAAAATCGTTATAGCGTCGTACCATATCGCGAACACAAACAAAAGACATCAACGAGAGAGTAAGTTCTTGATTACCCAATAGAAAAAACCACACTTCGACTTCAAAATGTTTTAGCTATATACGACTCATGGAAACAAAAGACATGGCGCGAATTAAAAAAAAAAGCAATTGAACGTATCCTATGGAATATAAAATAGAGTTTAATTTTAGAATAACATTTAGTTTGGTTTAGATTCTCAATTTAAATATCGGCACTCTGAATAAAAAAACACAGTCTAACTACCCAGCAATGTCACATTTAACATCTCTATATTTCATATTTGGAATATCGAAAATAAATATATAAGTCTCACGAGCCAGCATTGTCACATTTCATATAGAATCATATTTTGAATATAGAAAATAAATAATGTCAGTCTAACCAGCCAGCATCGATTAAAAAAATCAAAGCTATTAAAAGTGAACCAGCAATCATTATCAGCGCCTTATAAGTACGCAAGGCTGATAGTAGGCGGCGCCATTGAGACCACGCGCGTCACCCACACTTCAAGGAATGTGAGGAAAAAAAATGAAATAAATAAATAAAGGGGTACATAGGATAAGTGACTGAGTAAAAGCGATGGCTGTATCTTGTCTACCCCGTAAGGAATAAAGACGTGATGCTGTATCTAAATTTTGTATCTGTGGTGTGTGGTTCCGCCCTGAAATAGAACCAATGCATCTGCTCTCGTTGATGTCGTACTAGGCGACTAAGGGACACATACTCAATTGTAAGGTACAATTTTTACATTGACCCTTGGCTTTGCGGCCTCACAGCCCCGAATGTAACTGGGGGAACACACGAGGATGAGAAAGAGAATGAGACTGTATTAAATCTCTTATCTCTAAATATTTATGAAATTAGTCTAGTCTGTCAAGAACCTTTTTTGATATTGCAATGGCAAAAAATATAATTTTTTTTTTAGTTCTTTTAAAATCTTGTTTTCTTAACTTCTTGACAAACTGTATGACTGTAAGTATTTTGTGATTTTCTGCATTTTTTTACATCGTCATAAATTCAACTCCAAATCACGGAAATCTGTATTATTATATTAACTAATAATTGTTAATAAACAAGAGATGTCATAAATCATAATAACAATAAAGCCAGCGTTGATTTATTTGTATTGTCGGTTAAAAGTGGGTGTTATGTTACCAAAGCCACGACCTTTAGAACTCACCCACACACCTACAAGAGTGTTGTGAGTTCCACCCACGGCGGGTGGGAAATTGGAGTTCTTATGAGCTGTTACATGCTTTCCACTAAGGTGCAATGATTTTCGCTGATGTTTTGCAAGAAAGCGTTAGATTTATTGACGTTCCCGTGGCCTAATGGTCATCAAGCCGGACTGCTACACAGGAGGTCCCAGGTTTGATCCCCGGTCAGGTCAACATGGGAAATGATCTTTTTCAGATTGTCCTGGGTCTTGGATGTTTATCTATTTATATATTATAAAATATAGTATCGTCGACTTAGTATCCTATAACATAAGTTTTGAACTTACTATGGGGCTAACTCAATCTGTGTGATTTGTTCCTATATATTTAATTTAATGTATATATTCACGTGCGCTCCAGAAATGTCAGGTCGAAGTAATGACCGGGCAAAATGCTCAGACTAACTTTCATATAGAGATATTTAGAGAGATTTGTTGCTAATATAGTTAGCCTTTAAACTTAATAGAATGCAAGAATATATTTATGCATATGGTCAGCTTGAAACTATATTTATTTTAAGATTTATTATTAGTTATCTAGTCGTATCTATTATTATAAAGGTAAGCGTTTTTGAGTTTGTATTTTTGAGGCGGGTAATCTATCGGGTAAAAATTCTTTCACCATTAGAAAGTTCCATTATCCAAGATTGCTATAGGCTATTTTATCTCATAATTCCCACGGGAGTGAAGCCCCGGGCAACATCTAGTCTAATACAAAGTTTACTATGAATTTAGATGCCTGATGTACTGTGAACTGTATTAGTTCACAGTACATCAGGCATCTAAATTCATAGATAATTCGCCACTGTTACCGCTGGATAATTGACAGGTCCTAACTCATGTGATTTGAATACAATCTAATATCAACTTATACCTTCTGCTTACACAAGCATAAGGTCTTTATTATCCCAAACATTTCAAACATTTGGGACTTATTATATTTGTAACTATTCCCGTGCATAATTTATAGGCTGATATCTCTAACCAAATTTTAAAATACCCATAACAAACAATGAATTTACATAAATATAGACAGAGTTACATTGACAGTTAAAACGATAGTACAAGACCGAATTACGCAACGACTTTTCGAGGCGAGGCTTCACATAAACAATGGAAATTAACACATCTGAGCCTCTGCCCAGTGATTCAGACACTAGCCCTTTGCATTACAACACTTTGGATTTTAGCCCTTGTCATAAAAGATAAAGTGTTATATGTTCAACATTTGTATATACGTTTAACATCAGTTTTGAGATCCTCGGCTATTTTTGGGCTTTATTGTTTACAACATTTTATACAACATTATTATTTATTCTATTTAATTATTGGTTCTTGCTTTTTAACTGGTACAAGTGATAAAATACCTTTAAATTGACGTCCTCGGTGGCGCAGTGGTAAAGTGCTTGCCTCTGAACCGAGAGGTCCCGGCTTCGATCCCCGGTCGGGTCATGATGGAAAATGATCTTTTTCTGATTGGCCCGGGTCTTGGATGTTTATCTATATATGTATATATTATAAATTATAGTATCGTTGAGTTAGTATCGCATATCACAAGTCTCGAACTGACTTTGGGGCTAGCTCAATCTGTGTGATTTGTCCTTATATATTTATTTATTTAATTTTGAAATAACATTATCATTTGCTTTGGTCATCCTCGTTATTTTATAGCTAAGTTAACACTGGCTGCATACCAAGTAAATTAGCCTTGCAAATTAAGTTGTTACTAACATCGTTGTAGACACATCCTTAGGTTTAATTCAAAGGCGTCCTTTTGCATTTAAAAAACAATTGATTTAACAACAACAATTGTACAATTTGATTTTGTAATTTGCTAAGTCCTCTATTTCGATTAATATTTCTGAAGTTCTATTTGTGACATTAGTCTGTAAACCCGCAATGAATTTAGAGAAATACCGTAATATAGTAAACATTGATTTAGTTTTAGTTAAGTATAGTACATTATGTCAAATTAACATAACCATTCGTACGTTTTACATAATAAAGTCACATAATGCATTCGTGATTATCCACGTCACCCACGTAATAAACTTGATCTTGTAGAATATGAGCGTCATTTGGTCGCTACATATTGTTTACTCAAGCATTTCGGTCAAGGTTAACCACATTCTGTCTGTATCCATATTACATTTCTTTTATACTATCTCATTCATCAGTTTCTGCAAATATATCTTCGTATTCATGGTGTTTTCCATCAGCAGAACTTGCTTGTGTAATTTCTTTAGAATCTATAACTGATTATCGAAGTTCTTTAAAAGGATTCTAGCATATTGTGTCGACGGCCGGAAGGGTCTCGCCATATTCGTCGCCCGCACGCACCTTTTACGGCACCATGAACGCACCTAATCCTTCGCATACTTAGCATAGCTATTTTTAATTTCGACGTCGAAATATACTTAATTTACTTTCGAAACTATGTGATAATTTCTCACACATTGTCTATTATTCAAAAACTTTCATATTTTTGGACTTGTCGCCGGTGTCGGTAACGGTACGAATGGAACGCGTCTCGAATCGGTAATACATCACGCTAATGTGATTCCAGTGCGTATCTGAACTGCAAAAACGTTATTATGCTTCTCGAAGGCCTCTCGGCCTAAGAACCTGCGATGTCGATGTATCGATTCGTAAAAGAGGGAAGCAGCAAGCGGCTCTTTGTCCAGGGCACGCTTGAGAACGACGATTCTAAGCCATTGAAGTCAAGTTTGAAGAAACCTTCCCAGTCTCCTGTTGGTTCACCAATCACTACTAGTCTGAACCTGGCTTCTGTACCGAAAAGCCTGCGAGAAGGTTTGACAAGAAACGAGACGGTATATGATGGGAATTACCCAGGCATGGAGAGAAGAGAGAGTTACCGTTCTGGTTCGTATAGAGAGGAGAGTTACAATGGCAGAATCGTCCATGATGGGAATCAGACTCATTTTGAGTACGACGGCGGCGAGAGCGCTCTTGCTGTGCCGACTTCAGCTGGAGGGAGAGGCATATCCGAGCTGCAGGCGATTCATACGAACAAAAGATTGTCGACCGAGGTCCTCGGCTCTTCGCTAGAGTCGACGAAGATCTCGAAGAAAGACGACAGCGGGCAGAGACGCATCACGACCAGGATCGTAAGGAAGGTGACAACGTTGACTCGTGGTGAGGAGAAGGCGTCTGCTGAAGATTTAGCAAGAGGAGGTCGTGAAGTGCACAGATCTGCTGAACACTACAGACATGTGGAAATGGAGGCGACCCATCCTGGTCCTAGAAAAGTAAAGGTATTTTGTTTACGCACTAACAAACCAGTGCTTTTTTAAAACTAAATAATATAGAAAGTTCATCGCTAATGTTTTAATACCAATTAATTGTATACACAATACTTTTGCCCTTAATTAGTTTGTGATAGGAAATATCTATAACGGTTTAATGAGATGAGCTCGCTAATACCTTAATTGTCTTCATCAATATTTCACGAAACATCACGCTTGTTTTTACAACTATTGAACTAAATTTCTTCGCCTCTAATACCACCTTGTACGGTAACTAATGTCAGTAGGCGTCGCTTCAAATTTTAGGTATGATATCCGAAGGACCCCACGAGGTGTCTTTTCCAATATTTCCTACCGCTATGTTTCCTAAATCAGCTCAAATCAGCGTGCAGATCCAACGAAATAAGAACCCTCCTGCCACGGGATAAAGTTCTTTCTCGTATGACTGTCATTCGTGAATTGACTTTCTGTACATTTACTTATTCCATACTAATGACGAGAACTAACGATTAAATTACCAGGTATCACGTCTGGAATAATTGCTTCGGACATTTGTATAATAGCATTGTCTTGAGCGACGTTAAAGATAATCTTAACCGATTTGTCTATCTTATCGACCCCTATTATTATATTTTCATGTTCTGAAGCTATTTAAAGTTTACAATCATATTTACATTTCATTTTATCATTTAATTTTCATGTTTCTCGTTTATTGAAATTGTTTCCTTATAAAATGTCATTTACATTTTGTGTGCCAAATATAAATTCACAATAGTAAATATTTGGCACTTTCGATTTCTTAAAATCTTCAAGCAGTTTCTATAACATCTCCACATATGTAATCTCCAATATTCCTAAACGTAAAAACATTAGTTACATTATCATTAGACGACCTCGGTGGCGCAGTAGTACAGTGGTTGCCTCTGAACCGTGAAGTCCCGGGTTTGATCCCCGGTCGGGTCATGATGGAAAATGAACTTTTTCTGATTGCCCCGGGTCTTGGTTGTTTATCTATATTTGTATTTATTATAAAATATAGTATCGTTGAGTTAGTATCCAATAACACAAGTCTCGAATTTATTTTGTGGGGCTAGCTCCATCTGTGTGATTTGTCCTAATATATTTATTTATTATTCGCGTTAATAGTTGTATTCAATGACGAGCTATCAAATAGATCACGCGTCTGAAGGCTCGCCCAATACAGGCAACGATTTATCTACTGTCAAAGCGATTGAAGCCTGCTCGCCAAATGATTTCAATTACAATGACGTATATGGACTGGGGAGAAAGGAGACCTAATATGGTCTTAGATTGATGAGTTTAGGAGCTATTCATCTGTATGACTCTTAAGTATAAGACGAGACTGCTCTCGTCTTATATTTGAGAGTCATACATTCAATAGTATCATAAGTACAAAGGTCTAGTATTTTTCTTCTCATCTCACTCCTAAATGTCTACAAAGTTTTTTTTCCATTAGGAACCAATTTGCTGTTACTATGATCCTCAAAGCAAATAAATAAGTAGCAATAATTTCTTCGGATTCTGTATCACGCTAGTGTAATAAAATTATATGATACGTTAACACTAATAAATGTTAGGCAATTATAATAATGATATATCTTTCTCATATGCATTTCTCGTATGCATCGTTATAGTCTTATTTTTGCAAATGTACAGTGAACATTATCATTCTCCCGAGTTGAAGATTGGCACATACACGTTTCAAATGCTATTACCTTTTTAAAGGTGTCTTCAAACCAATCATGGAATACTAAATCCTACATCCATTGCAAAACTTCAAGGAAAATGGCGTCTTTAGCAAAAGCACTGACGTCTTAACGGTATCTAGTATTTTTCTTGTACGACTAACAAAGTTGCGGCTAATTGACGTTTGCGTAGTTTTAATGTGAGCTATCCTTTGTCTGTAGATAAAACTAAGTGATGTATGATGATTTGCTTGCAGCGTTTCAATTGGCCTTTGCAAACGGAAGTGTTGCCCTTATGTGTACTTTTGTCTTTCTCTATAATTCTATTTTCGGAATAAATGAAATGAAACAGTAAATTATGTGAAGATATTTAACGAGCTTTTTAATTAAAATGACCAATAATAGTAAAAAAAACAAGTAATAGACCTCTGTTGATCCCTTTCTGGGACAAGGCCGGTTTTGTACGCGTCTCTTTTATTAATGCATTCTGTTATAAAGAGTTTACAAGCAAAATTCTTTATAAACATCAACTGGTCTAGTTGAGTGTCTTCTAGTAAGGTCCGTGTCAATTTGATAGACAGTGGCTTGATCGGGATCTGCACAGTCACAGAGATCATCAATGATCATAAAAACAATGTTTCGTGTAGATTCGAAAACTGTCTTAAATGGTCATACATATATCGTGACTGCAGAATGCAAATGTGAACACGATTATGACCTAGCCTTGGTGACGTCATCGCAGATTTTGTGATAATTGTACATAACATTTTGCGTTGTGACTGGTGGTGACATGTTACACAAACATTATTATGTTTTTGTACAACGCCGATTCCTATTTTGTTTTTGTGTCTATCTAATGCAACTGACTCATTGTAAATTTTCTTTTTAAAAGCATTTGTAATCGTTTTAAAAGTTATTCCAACATAAAGTAAGTAAAAACATCCTTTATTACACCAAGAACAAATTCAAGGAATTATTTTGAACAAGACAAAGTGAAAGATGTACAATTGGGCGCTAGTGTACTCGTAATCTATTGTTTGTAATTAATTTTTATTGCCCGAAAAGTAAGTACATCAATAAAAACCAGGACAAGAAAGATACATCAACGGCGGATATTATTCTATGTAGGGATCTCTTACAGTCATAGGGTTTATTTGGTGATAGACACAGAGATAGGTTGATTGGTCTTCCTTCAAACTAAACCTTTTTGTTATGAGAAATCCTGTTTTTAAGTTAATTAACCAGCTTATTATAAATATTGCAAAAACTTGATCGTGATCCTTGAAAATAACTTTATTTTTTTATCAATTAACACATTTAAGAATTTTAAGTTATCTAGAAGTTTAAGTATCATTAGACTCGTGGTCATTTTGGTCACGCGAGGCCAAATTTCGATGGGTCATTTGAAAAATATAGTTAATTTGTCTGTACAATCGGCACATTTTTAACGATTATATCATTTAACCTTTAGCTTATTAATCGAGGCTGTGTGGATCTGTTTACGGTAATATTTAATTTCGAATTTGACTTAGTTTATCCGAAGTGGAATTTGTTATATCTACAGTAAAATAACCGACAATTGTTTTTGTAACTGAATAGAAGGTGCTTCGTTTCGGCCACTTATATTTTTACTGGTACAGAAAGAAGAAAATTTATTTCCTCCTATAAAACCTGATACTTTCAAATCTTTTAATGTTATATTAGTAGCATGTTAGAAATTTGTACTTCTTTTGTATCATGTTCCCATTTTCCTAGATTTTACTTGACGTAATGGTTGAATTTTGATGACAATGACATTTATAGGTACCGAACTTAATTTTCATTCGATGCTTTCTTAGATGTAAATCCCAACTTCCTCCTCACCAATGTCTAGTTTTCTAGTCGTGCGTTCTGTAACTAGGTTATACTAACGTCTGTATATTTTGGAGTCGTGATGCGACTCACGCCTTTCGGTCCACATAGCTGGCAGGTTATCTCGCTGAAGTCACGCCCTTGCCTTCAAATATCACTGGGATCTTTGGAAAGTTCTGAAGACTGTCATGCGCTCAGGAATTTTACACGTTTTTAAAATTTCTACTTAGTGTCTTTATAAAGTGCTATTTGGTGTCTTTCTTCACCGCCAGTAAGCAAGTAGAAATCGTAAAGAAAACCTTTGGTATCTTTCAATTTTTTGGTCATAAATAACTTTTTTTTTGCCTTAAGTAGTATGAAATTATTAAACAATGAAAATAAGTCTGTAAATATTGCATCACAGTCGTTTTATTTTTCTATGCATATGTATATATTTTTTGCGGTCAGTTACACTTTTAACCTTCTTAATGTTGTGGAAAACATTTAGAACAGACTATATATGGCTATTTATGTAGCAGACTGCTGAACTTTAAAGTCTATCGTCTGTTGTTATTCTCCTATCACCTACTTTCTATCTTCCTTTAGCAATTTACAGTAAAACACCTTCAAACGATCAATATTGTTTAGTTTCACGATCGTTTTCATTGTTAATTTCATTATTTATATAGCCCATAAGTATATATGTATATTTATTTTAATGAGTATAGTCTTATACAATACTATTCTTTGGCGAAAGTCAATCAGTCAGTCAGTCTCATTGACCACCATGATTTTGAAAGAGAGATAATATTTCCAATAAAAATTGACCCACTGTTTGTGCAATTCATCAAAACACATTGATGTGTTTTCGAAAGCATTTAAAAATTACATTTTATTTATTAAAAATTTGAGTGCCGTTATATCTGTAGAAATTCTTGAAGAAAACAAAAATCATATCGACTACTTAGAAACGAATACAATAGTAAATTTCTCTGCATCCACAATATCGATTTAGAGAAGATCTTATTCGATATTCATCAGTAAAAACCCCACAATCCGATCAATTAAACAATTACTACCAATGTGGGGTTTCTATCGGGTATATAATAAAGACGCGAGTGTTTTCACCTAATTAGTGTGATCAGAATCGACATTGTGGCGGACTGAAATGTTAAATTGAGCATGACATGTTTACATGCCATGCTAATATGTGCCATGTTGCTCGTACATAGCTCTCGGAAGTTTTTGCTACGTATGTTTCTAGATCTTGAATATGACTAGCTTTCAAGCGTTGTCCTTTCAAATGAAAGAATTTATTTGAAAGAATAACGAGAAAAACTGCCGGATGTGATATATACTTACTTTATTACTTACATACAGCACTGACGTATTTTTTTTCTTAAAACTAAGTTTTTCGTTAGCAATACCGCGCTTCGTAGTAATTTAGGATTCTTCCTCCTAAAATAAAATTTAATAAAGTATATAATTTATATTCAACCTAACGTGGTATTAGACTTTACCCGTTACAAAATACTAAAAGATATATATATATATATAGAAAAGTTCTCTTTATTCATATGCGTGGTATGTAATGGTCTTAAGAATAGACGAATTGATAAGTTAAATGCATGTATTTACATGTAAACGTACTCAAAAGCAATGCGTTTGTGTGAATTAGTTTAATAGCTCGTCTGTTTGTTTTACATTCCCGTTTTATGGGATTGTTCATTCCTTAGAAAATAGACATAATCTATCTATATTACTCTAAACCTATGTTGGCGATGGCCACATTGACTTAAAACCTCAATAGGTTTTGACGTTTTCTTAAAGAAAAAGCTATATTGACTGTGTCATTCAAAATAAACTAGTGGAAAAATAAAGGTTGCAAAAAACTGCTGCATCGTTTAACTCACGCAATTATATCCCTTGAAATATAATTTGAACCAGCTGACGCTGTCGTCTACAACCTACCTCCCGTAATGGTGGATGATTAAAAAGTTATTTTTTTTATGCTTAATCAAAAATGTGCAAAAATATATCAGTTTATTTACACTGCTTCTTGACGGCCAGAGCATGCTATTTATAGGTAGAAAGGAATAGTCTTAACTAATTCAAATCAACACAAAGTAACGTTTATTTTAAAAACCAATCAATTAGACCGTTTATAGTTAATTAAAAGTCCATTAATGATTTCAATAATCAATCTTCAGTAGAAGCTGATGCGGATATAAAGTGAGGAATGCTTTAATAAATGACTGTTAATGCACAATGGTTACATTCACATCACGATCGTGAACTAGCTGTGTAGACAGTAAATATTGCTTTCCAAAGTCGTGCTTCACTAATTCGAACTAATATAAAAGATCCAACTTGCCATGCAAATCGATTGAGCAAGGATTTTCATTAAAATATTCAATGTTTTTTTTGTTATAACCATATATAAGCTATGACGAATATGAAACGCTATGTCACGAATAGCATTCGTATATAATTTTCCATTTATACTATCAGTTTTAATGAAACGATTAAGAAAATTAAAACAAAATCTTAAAGAGTCGTGGTGTGCCCCAAGGAACAGTACTTGGGCCCATTTTCTCCCCGTACTATCACATGATGTTTTGTCTCTCTCCGTTATATGTGTAGTGAAGTGAACGGTATTTTTTTGCATAAAGTAGTACAATTTACATGAACTTCCCTTGTTAGTGCTCGCTAGGTGAGAAATTATTTCCTCTATGGGCTTGTAAAGTCCGCATTACTTTATAAAATTAATATCCTGTGAAGAGTACATGTAACATTTGAAAGCTATTTTCACTATTATTATTTCTTAGATCAAGATTAGATATATATTTTATGTATAAAATAATAGCCAATATTTAGGACCATCTGTGTCTATGTAGATGATTTTATAATGACAGAAAAGTTCTGATATTATTATTTTGTATTTATATGTTATTGACTTGGTACTTATAATACCAACTTATTATCATTGTATAGGTGGATTAATGGCCTTCCCCTATTTACGTTTAATATAAAAAAGGTGTTTCCAAAATTCCAACAAAATCTCAGTCGTACAATGTGGGAATTTTCAATTTCTTATTTTCAAAGAAGGAAGATCATTAAGAAAGCGTGTGTAGATGCAATATGTTTTATGAATGAATGAATGTTTATTGGCAAGTAACAAGTTTCTATTTTTATTAGTAACTCTTATAAACTGCGTTAGTAAATATGTAATTAGAATGTAAAAAACATTCTCATGATTAATTAGAATGATAACATTTCCCCAAATAAACTACCTATTATTTATTTTAAAATTTTGAAAGTTGAAAGTCACAAAAATCTTTAAGCAAGCAGACATTGCAAATCTGGAATACCTGCAAATTCTCAGGTCTTGCCCAACAATGGGTTTAGACAAGCACCGGTGCGGATCTCCGCCAGTGATTTATGAAGATGTGAACGGAACCGTGACTGATCTAGAGACTTAACTTGTGTCTCTGACGAAGCTGTGGGAATCACGTTATTCGGATATCGGATATCAGGCAAATAGAAGTGTCAAATGCTATATTGAAAATTTCGTTCCTCCCGTGCTAGTTGAAATTACGGGATATGTTTTGTGCTCTCGTAGACTCCACATAGATAGAAAAGATATTTCTAAGCCCTGTTGTTTCTTCGGGGAGTTGTCTGTCGTTAATGGAATAATTGTATATTGAACTAGCTTCTTCCCGCGGCTTCGCCCGCGTAATTATTCCACGGGAACAGATATTTTTTCGGACCTTATTTCCTTCTTCATACTTCAAACTCCATGTATGCAGAATTTCAAAAAGATTGGTTGAGATGATAAAGCGTGAAGAGGTAACAAACTTACTTTCGCAGTTATGATATTAGTTATGATATCTTATACTCTGTATATGATACTGGTGTGTACAAATATAGCTATACGGAAATGAAAATAGAAAATAATGTGAAACGACCAGCGTGAGTGTATTATGGAATTGCTACTGCGCCGAGAAAATAACTTCTATTGTCATAAATAGATATATAAATAAATAAATAAATAAATAAAATCCTCATTTTGTGTTGGAAATGCTCATTGAAAAGATAACTTAAACATACAATTGGTTCGAGCTGTACTAATAATGCTATCAATTTGAAATGCTCGCAGTTTACTTACGGGACAATTAGAAGAGTTGTCTTTCACATTAGTGTTTTGTTAAATGTCATCATTTACCTTGTAGACAATTTGTAAAGGAATTCGTAGTGCTGGCTCGTCTAGCAAATCATTCGATATTTTTACCACATTTTTATGCAATTTTAACTTTGCGTGATTTTAGAATGTTACTTGCGTTATTCTTAAATTTATTGACACAGACAATTATTTCCTTGATGATATGTAACACAGGATAATACAGTCTCGTTTCTTTATGTTTACTTACTTACTTATTATTTACTTACTTATTTTACGACTACATTAATTATAATATATATTTCTTACGTTAATTTTAATCAAATTATTTCCTCGGTTCGTAAATATGGCAACTCGGACCAATTAGAAATCAAATCAAAGGAAATTTAAACTTGGAACAGGCAAGATGGCGGGCGGAAGTACACAGGTGCGCCGGCACATGACAGTGTAGTGGCGCGCGCACCCATGCGTTAACCTGTGCACTTGTCTGGCCGTCTATGGTTCTTACTTTTTTATTTGTTTCGTGCCAGTATTAATAAAATTATGAAAAAAAACTGTTACGCTTGGCGAAGAAATAGGAATATATAATGATCGACATTGTAAAACAGAACAAACGAATCGATCGATTTAACATTTTTTTTTGTTTAATAAACAAACTAATAAATGAACTTAACAATCGAAGTGACAAATAATCGCAATCAAGAAATAATGTAGATGTCAGATTTCCCAAAACAATTTACTTTGTAATAAAAATTTTACGCTTTGTATCTTTTATGGCTATCAAGAACTGATCAAGGATTGGACTCGCTTCATTACTACTTTACGGCGTTTATACTGCCACCGGCTACATTGTTTCAACGAGATTATTTAGTTTTATAACTAGACATCATATTTATTGCGACGATTAGATTTTTCTTATTGTGGTATATAAAATAATAGAAACGCCCTGGGGCTTCGCTTTCGTGGGAATTTCGGGATAAAAAGTATGTGTTATTCCAGTTTATATTCTGTCCGTGTATTCATAACAATCCGTCCAGTAGATTTACACACAAACATACGTACACACATACATTCTCACAACTTTCCCATTTATAATATTACTAAGATTATTTATCTGTGTCTTTTCGACTTTTAACGTCTTTTTCCATCTCCGCCACAAATCAAGGCAAACATGGTGAGGAAACCTGCGCACTTGACAGTTTACTAGTGTGTATGCGATTACTTGCCACTAGGTATCGGTAAGTTCTCGTAAAAGTCACATCAGATGCCTTTAGTCGACTTGAATAAAATCTGACACCGTTAGCAATAACACACTGGATAAAAAAGAAAGAACATCTTTTTTAGCCATTAGGCGAATTTCAGTGTTTTAATAGAAGTTAGTTATAAACTCGATCAAAGCTCCTACTAGCGAGTTACTAAGCCTTATATATTATAAAACAATGTCCTGTGCCGCCTCTGTCTATCTGTCCACGATAAACTCAAAAACTACTGCAGAGATTTCTACCAATAGATAGCGTGATTTCTGAAGAAGGTTGAGGTGTATAATTTGTTGTTTTAAATTTGTTAGCCGCTAGTGAGTATTAAAATAAAATATTACAAGATCTGTATCAAAGGCTGTGTAGAAATCAAAGGTCATTCGCAAGGAAGCTGATCGAAAGTGTCAGTTCCGCGCTGATAACTGGGAGAAAGCAAAAGGGATCGAGAAAGTACAGCGATAACCCGACATGCGATAGGTGGGCTTATAGCAGCGTGGATGTTGCCGGCGTGGCGTTAATTGAAATGTGCGTGCCTGGTGGCCCGATGATGCAGCCAATATACTGACACGGACATAATATTGCTCGGTTTTGTTTTGGGCGACATGTTTCTTCTTGTTTTTACCATTTACCATTTTTAATGCGGTCGGCGCATAATTTCTTCAATTTATAATATAAAATTTGCATGCCTCGCCATAATTATCCATATGTCATTCCTAATGTTCTCCTTCTATCTGTTTTTCTGTTTTGCTGTTCTTTTCGATGGGTCGCTCTCATATAGGTTTACTTAAAATTAGTATTGGATATATGGCTAGTACACAAGGCAATGTCAGTATCATTAATATAATTGTTGGAATTATTAAACTGTGATCAACATCATCGTCATCAACAACCATTTAAACGTACCCACTGCTGGGGCACTGGCCTTCCTTATACACCTTAAACAGTTCAGTTATGGACTGATAAGGAGTATGGACCATAACCCCCCACGGTCACATTATAATATGCTATCAAGTGGAAATAATTATATATAAATTAAGAAATTTATGTCGATCTGTTGCAAATTTCGGCCAATGTGTTATTGCAATTTCGTAGCCAACAATGCACGGCGACTATTAAAATTTAAGTAGCAACGGAGACATTTTTACCAGTGATTCGTTAACAAAACAACAATAAGTAAAATAGGTTTCATTAATTTATACTTTACAAATACATATGTCGAATTAATTAGATAGTTTATGTTCTATATGTTTCGTATTCCAACAGGTCATTGAAGCGTATTCTTAACGCTCTGATTAGCAAGACCAAATCTCTAACATACTAAAATTTATTTGTGAAGATTGTTAACTTGCAAAATGTTTCATTTTACATTGTGAAGGCATTCTTTGTCTGATATACAACATCAGGAGCTATTTTCCACAGAACCACACACAATATAATAATTTTATTATCTTCTTTTTTTATAATCTGTCCTGAAAAAAAAAACGAACAAAAATCAGATGTTTTTTTGACTCTTCATAGAATATAATTGTACTACAGATTTTTTTTTTTACTTTTGAAGCATATTGTTGCGCTCAGAGCGCGTGTTTTAGTTCTAAATGTGTCCCTAGCTTGTTGTTTACGATATATTATCGTGATAAAATACCATAAACTGAGAATTTATTATGAGATTAACCTGCAATAAAAGTATATGACGCGTTATTATAAATATAGTATAAGAACATTAGGTCTTCCAAGTCCTTCAAATCAAAAGTACCAGGGTGTTATAAGATATGTATACGAGCTTTAACTGTATCGGACTTGTATCCTATTTTGGATTTATTTTATACGTTATCATCATTTTTGGAGTGGCCAACTGTTTTCTCTGCCCACTTTTCATCTTGATCAATTTATTATAATGTGTTTAAACCGGATAATCTTTTCACGTCACTTAGAATTTTCAAGCTAAGTCCACGTTTTGGTTCAAGTTTTTTTTTTTAATAAATTGAATTTTAATTATTTCAAATATCACATTTTTTTCTTTTATTACGTTCTAAATTCACAATCAGTTTTTCAATACTTTGTGATGATATTTCAACTCTTGTCGACCTCGGGCACATTACGTATAATTATTATATACATTTATTTATTAGCTGTTGCCCGCGGTTCCGTCCTCGATATAAAAGTATACATTTGTAGTATTAGTATGGGTTAATAATTTTGAATAATATGATGTAGTAAAAGCCTTAGCTACCTTATCACATTTATAATAATTTATAATCTAAATACATATTCACGGTAAAACATAATTTAGTGTTTTTAAAGTTTTTAACGCTTTGAAAAACCTTTGTGTGTTTAGATCCATGCACAAAACCCCTGACAAACTCCCACATCTATCAGGAGTGTACTGCTCCTTATATAAAAACACCTCTGGTCATAATTCAGATTGCCTCATTACTTTTTGCCCACAGCTATGATCTACGATCCATGGTCTGCGATCATCCTTGATGACCATATATGGTAGCGATGTCAACAAACTCGTTTCTGACCTCATGTGTTTACCATTCGTTCGTATTGGACCTCATTTTTTATTAGATAAATATTTTCGATTCGTATCTTTGTTGAGAGTTCTGGGTCAAATAAATGTTCATCTTGGTAAGTTTTTTTTAAATTTGTCTTTATATGATAAAATCACACAGATTGAGTTAGTCCCGAAGTAAGTTCGAGACTTGTGTTATGGGATACTAACTGAACGATACTATATTTTATATCATTTATAGATAAACATCCAAGACGATCGTTTTTCAGTAGATCCACTGATCAAGGATCGAATCCGGGACCTCCAGTGTAGCAGTGTGGTATGATGACCATTAGGCCACATACATAGGTCGTCGAGATTCATTTTGTGTTAATAATTTGCGTTGTTTTGAAATAATTTAATGTTTGTTAGCATTAAAATTAAGCATACAATTTTCTACAACGTACAGTAATATCAGTTCTAATCAAATTTACGCATTTACTGCACACTTAAAACTGAGGGCTCTGCGATGTCTCGTGATAATATAACAATCAAGCGATTTTCCCTCTACAATACAGTTCACATTGTATCCAGCGACAATCTTCAGACTCGAAATGGAGAATACGCGATTGTTTTTAAACTATCACACAAACTGCTCTGAAATCAATATGAAAATCTATATTGTATTGTGACGAAGAGTAATTGATACACACTTTATAAGTTTTACAAAAATTACCTTATCTTGAATAAAAGATTTTCTCACGATCTTTTCTATTTTTAAACTATTTACACGTATTGACTGATTCTAAAAAAAATTGTATCATTTCACACGAATTGAGGATTGAAAGAAATGTTACAATTTTTATAAAGCAATCTTTTGCGAAGAGAATTATATTTCGTGAAGAGTTCATTCTGCAAGTCATTGGAAGCTAAAAAAATTACAACAAATTTGATCGTTTGAAGCACAGATTTATTATTCGAAGGCCTATAGCTTTACGCTACTAAATGAAATTCTGCAAACAAATATACTTTCTCATCTGTTATTTAGTTTTCTATCAGTGCATCTCGTTCTAATTTCTCCGTTATATTTACAAAGGGCGATCGATGACGTCACGAGCTCCGGTCACGATGAGTATGATCACGAACATTGAGTGGAAATAGATTGTATTTTACGCACTCTACATGTAGATTTGTTTCTATATCTCTCACTAATACTCGTATGTATCCGATTTCATCGCGGCTGTGACGACTGAAGCCAGGGATTTGTGTAAATGAATAATCTTTATACAATACATAAAACACATCTCGTCACAGTGTTAGTTGCCATACTACTCCGAAACATCTTGATCGATTTTGATGAAATTTTGTTTGTATATTAAGGTCTATCTATTTTTTATACCACCAGAATGAAGTTGCTAGTTATTTTTTAAGATTCGCCTCTGATTGTATGATATGCCTGCTTTGATGGAGTTGCAGAATATATAAGCTTATACATATATCTTCATTCCTATGTACATAGGTTGTCAACACAGTAACACCTTGTATATTTATGTAATTATTTATTTAGATTTTAAGTATATTTATTTATTTTCTTACAATTTATTGTCTTCTATGTTAATGTTGTACGCTATTACATCTGACGAGCCTGCTACTGTATACACGTCCTCTCAACCTATCGCCGGTTGACTGTAAGAGATCCCTACTATAAGTCCGCCGTTGTACAATGTATCTTTCTTGTATTAATTTTTATTAATGTGCTTATTTTCGTGCAATAAAGTTATTACAAACAAACAAACAAGTTTGTACATTTGTTTTCATCTCTTTATTTTTCTTTTTGTTGATCTATATTTAGTTTGTATCTGATGAAAGGAGTTGTTCCTGTATTCTATTAATCTTCGAGTTATAAACCTCAGTACATATTGTTACTACATTCAGAATCCACTTCATTCAACAGACGTTCCGATATCTCAAGAGATCAATCTTGATATATTTAATCCACCATTGAACTTCATTCGAGGTCAGCGATCCTGTGCTCCCTAAAATAATTTCAGTAACGTCGTATTTAGTTTTGGTAGAAATATACCTAAAAATGTCAGATAGTAGTACTAGCTACGCCCCGGGGCTTCGCTCCCTTGGGAATTTTGGGATTAAAAGTACCCTATGTTTTATTCCAGATTATATTATACTCGTGTATCAAATTTCAGAATATTTTCGGTCCAGTAGATTTTGCGTGAAAGAGTAACAAACATACATACACACATCCTCACTGATAAAGTATCTGATAACAAAAATGTAACACATTGAACAGCGTTATAAATTATGTTTCACAAGTGTTGGATATGACTATCTGGCCAATCACATGAAGC